>NC_090180.1:48738766-48768766 GCF_024679245.1 Pseudorasbora parva
TTACATCTCATCCCAATGGCAGCCGGAGTTTATGAATGAAGCTCGGGGAGCAGGCCACGCCCACCGCGGTGATGACGCGGGCGGTGGGATTCCTCCGCGATGTGCGTCAGAGAGGATGAGGATGATGATGAAGGCACTGCAGAAATGTGTTCATCATCTTAGCCTGTTAATATCACCGTGTGTTTCAGGTGTTGCGCATATGATGGAGGATCATCTGCACATTTATTATGTTTGAATGTGCAGTTAAAGCAGATACTGTGCCAGATAACACCAGAGGCTCCCACTGAGTTATGTCTGAATGTTCAAACTGAGAAATATCATCATAAACAGTAATACACTATTCTACAATAAAAATGTCAAATTAAAATAATCATATAAATAAAATAAAGCACTTACTCAATTTAAATGAAAATATAAATTGAAAATGATTTTGAAATTAATGCAATCATAAACAAAAATGTCACAATTTATTTAATGCAAAATAAAACATTAAAATAAATTAAATCATACAAATATAAAATTAAAACATTTTTATTGAATGAAAAATAAAACGCTAAAAATATCAAATTAAAATAATTTTTAAATTAATGCAAAATAAACGCTACAATTAATTAAATCCTAAAATATCAAATTAAAGTATTTTTAAAATTAATGCAAAATGAAACATTAAAATGAATTAAATCATAAACATGCCAAATTAAAATAATGTTTAATATATAATTAATTAATGCAGAATAAAAAACCTTTAAAAATGTTTAATTATTCTTCTTAATTTTGAGTTAATTATAATTTTTAAAAGCACTTCATGATCAATAACAATATTCATATAAATATGATAAAATAATAAATGGATAGATAATATTGTGATGTGTGTGTGTCCTGTAGAGCTGCAGTTCCTGTGGCGGACACACGGTGGCGCACAGAACACGTGTGTGTGTGTGTGTGTGTGTGTGTGGGCATGTTTTTTTGAAATATCAGGACTCAAATGTGTATAATGCCATGGGTATGACACAGGTATTACAGGAGAGGGTGAAATATGAGGACATTACCCATGGCCCCACTTTACAAAAGGCTTATAAATCACACAGGAGGAGTTTTTATGAGAAAGTAAAAATGCAGAATGTGTCCTGTGATGGGTAGGGGCAGTGTGTGTGTGTGTGTGTGTGTGTGTGTGTGTGTGTGTGTGTGTGTGTGTGTGTGTGTGTTGAGCATGAAGGCCTGTTCTAGTACAGCCCAAATCAAGACTGATGTGTGTTCTTTAAACCTGAAGTATGCTTGTGTTTTGTTGGCTTACGCAAATGCTTGAAGTGTCCGACGTCACTCTCATGGCTCCGGGGACTGCAGTGGCCCTTCGAGTGTATGAGCCGCTCTATCAGATGTGAGACACACACACACACACACACACACACACTGATTACTGGAAGTCTTCAGAACCGTGGGCTGAGGCCACTTCCTGTCGACTTCCTGCAGTAATGAAACACTGACTGCAGAAGCTCATCTCGTTCTCGTCACACATGAGAAGTGTACGATGATGAAACATGTTCCTTATATTAGTGTGCAAATAAAGCAAGATTACAAACTATGACTTGAGATATTGAGTCTTGTTTTCTGAGATATACACTGAACAGGCATAACATTATGACCGGTGAAGTGAAAAACTGATGATCTCTGTTAGTGGGTGGGATATATTCGGCAGCAAGTGAACATTTGGTCCTCAGAGTTGATGTGTGTGAAGCAGGAGAAATGGGCAAGCGTAAGGATTTGAGCGAGTTTGGCCAGATTGTGACGGCTAGACGACTGGGTCAGAGCATCTCCAAAACTGCAGCTCTTGTGGGCTGTTCCCGGTCTGCAGTGGTCAGTATCTATCAAAAGTGCTCCAAGGAAGGACCAGTGGAGAACCGGCCACAGGGTCATGGGCGGCCAAGGCTCATTGATGCACGTGGGGAGCGAAGGCTGGCCCGTGGGGTCCGATCAAACAGACGAGCTACTGGAGCTCAAACTGCTCCAGAAGTTAATGCTGGTTCTGATAGAAAGCTGTCAGAATCATAGACTGTAAAAAAATATGGACGTAGTGTCCGTGACGTCACCCATAGGATTCTGATAAGCCGTTCTGAAGCTTAAAGTAGGGCCGAGCTGGGCGTTGCCATCTTGTGAGCGAGTCAACGCGTATCACTCCCGGATAACAGAAAATGGGCAAAAAGGCGGGATGTGCGCGGAGCTGAGGTGACGCAATAACTATAGACGGCGGATAAATGGCTTTCTACTTGTAACCACGCCCTTAATTATGCAGAACCTTAAGGCTTTATATAACGAAAACGAATGAGTTATAAAAAAATTCACCCCCCTCAGAGTTGTCATGAAGATCAAAATTAGCCTTATAAGCCAAAACCACAATTTGTACCAGGCTGCAAACATGTTTTTTTCTGCTTTAAAGTTGAGAATTTTAATATGGGGCTCAATGAGATTATGCTCCCTTCTGGAGCCTGCCTCTAGTGGCCAGTTAAGGAATTACAGTTTACATTACTTCCGTATTGGCTTCAAGAGAGATCGCGGGAGGTTGCCGCTTGGTCAGAATACACAGAGCAGCTCAGTTTGAGGCGGATGGACCAGTCAGGGTGACCTCTGACCCCTGACCCCGCCGAAAGCACCAACAGTGGCACGTGAGCATCAGAACTGGACCACGGAGCAATGGAAGAAGGTGGCCTGGTCTGAGGAATCACGTGTTCTTCTACATCACGTGGATGGCCGGGTGTGTGTGTGTGTGTGTCTTACCTGGGGAACACATGGCCCCAGGATGCACTATGGGAAGAAGGCGAGCCGGCGGAGGCAGTGTGATGCTTTGGCCAATGTTCTGCTGGGAAACCTTGGGTCCTCCATCCATGTGGATGTTACTTTGACACGCTCCACCTACTTAAGACAAACAAGTCCGATCCACCTCGCAACTTACAGGACTTAAAGGATCTGCTGCTCACATCTTGGTGTCAGATACCACAGCACACCTTCAGGGGTCTAGAGGAGTCCATCAGAGACGGGTCAGCACAATATTAGGTCATAATGTTATGCCTGATCGGTGTATGAGATCATCATGAGACTGAGAGTTTGTTGTCAAATATCCGAGAGAAACACACACAGGAGCCATGTGGGAGCGAGAGGAGACGCTGTGGGAAAACATGACGGAGGAGCAGCTATTTCAGTCCCGAACTACTGACTGACGTCACCTGGCAGACTCCTCCACAGAATCCTGCCAAACACACACACACACACACACACACACACACACACACACACACACACACACACACACACACTGCCCCTACCCATCACAGGAAACATTCTGCATTTTTACTTTCTCATAAAAACTCCTCCTGTGTGATTTATAAGCCTTTTGTAAAGTGGGGCCATGGGTAATGTCCTCATATTTCACCCTCTCCTGTAATACCTGTGTCATACCCATGGCATTATACACATTTGTGTCCTCATATGTCACACACACACACACTCAATTTCTCTCTCTCTCACAGACACAAACCCACGCACACACACATTTTTATGCAAATTTAAATGCTGCAGGATTTAAATTTTTCACATTTTTACATAGAAATGCTGAAATATTGTTTTCTTGTACTCCAGTAATCTTCCAAAAGATCCTCTGCTATGGCTCGTTTAGTCCGTGTGGAGCTTGACAGTAAGGATGATGTGAACTGTTGATGTGTTGAATAGAGTGACGAATCTTCCCTTTATGTTCATCAGATAACAGCACACACACACACACACACACACACACAGGTCTGAGGAGACGTGAGGGAGACCACAGGACTGAAGCTTTGCTGCTCCTTTAAGTTCAAGAGTTTTATTTGTCACACACACAGTTATACAGAATACAACCGGCAGTGAAATGTAAACAGGTCCGCTCCATGGACAGCAAATAACAATTAACAACAAAAGCACAATAAATTATAAAATAGGAATAGGATAAGGTGCTATATATATACATATGTAGAATTATGAATAAATCAAGTAAAAGAAATAAGAGATGTGGAATAAAATAAGTGAGATAAAGTAAACTGGAGACTATAGAAATAAATCCGTGGATAACAGAAGTGCAGGAGTGTAATGTGCAAACAGCATTATAATGAGTCGTTACATTAACACAAGAATAAAGTGCAGTGCAATATCAGTGTGTGAGTTTGTTTCCTTTAAACTCTGGAATGTTTAATAACTTTTCTGTGAATAAATGATTACATATTTTTTTAGAGTGTATTATACGTAATATGACAATATTCTCTGAACCTTCAAAATGTCCAATTTATCAAATAATTTAAAAATGTTTTTTCTTGGTAAAGTGAACATTTCATTGCAATATCTTCAAACATTAGGTGAACATTACACTAAAAAAATGCTGGGTTAAAAAACAACCCAAGTTGGGTTGAAAATGGACAAGCCCAGCGATTGGGTCATTTTAAGCAAACATTTGACCCAACCGCTGGGTTAAAACAACTAAATTGCTGAGTTTGTCCATTTTTAACCCAACTTGGGTTGTTTTTAACCCAGCATTTTTAATAGAGTGTACTTTTGAGTGCTCTCTGAACGCTCTGAAAAAAGTACACACTAAAAGATTCTGTGTAAAAAACAACCCAATGTTGGGTCAAATATGGACTAACCCAGCAATTGGGTTGTTTTAACCCAGCAATTGGGTTGTCTTAAGCAAATATTTAACCCAACCACAGGATTTTAAAAAAACAATCGCTGGGTTAAAACAACCCAATTGCTGGGTTGGTCCACATTTGACCCAACATTGGGTTAAAACAACCCAGCATTTTTTAGAGTGTAGTTACATTTTTGTTTGTGTAACATTTTTTTAAATGTATAAGAACAGATTCCATTAATGATGTGTTTGTGCTAACGTTTGGAGAAAAGACCAGATAAACAAGAGTTACTGGCAGAGCGTTTGTTCATAACTTTAAAAGATCATTCCCTGAAGACGTGTGACCCTAAGAGTGCCAGACGCTGTGCTTTACACACGTCCTGACTAACCCGTGAGTAACCCGTACTACTTCACGCATGGATTGTAAAACGATCATAAAGCGTCATGCTATCGGAATGTTCTGCTTCAGGAACAGGGCTGGGAATTCCACTCAAGCACAAATGTTCTGCATTCCTCCGGAGCCGCTTTTTTTGGCACTCGTTCCGTACACTCTAAAAAATGTTGGGTTGTTTTAACCCAACAGTGGGTCAAATATGGACTAACCCAGCGATTAGGTTGTTTTAATCCTGCGGTTGGGTTAAATATTTGCTTAAGACAACCCAATCGCTGGGTTAAAACAACCCAATTGCTGGGTTAGTCCATATTTGACCCAACATTGGGTTGTTTTTTAACCCAGCATTTTTTTTAGAGTATAAGGCTACCTAATATAAAGTGGGTCCAGCAGATGAGAGACTCTTGATGGGCAGTCAGGGCGTTATGGGATGTGATGATTCATCATAAAACACAGGCTTTACTGTCTGCTGATAACGATTTCACACTCATGATAACTCATCGTGACGGTTTGACAGAGCTCAGTATCTGCAGATCACGGATGATTCATGCGTTCATATGTCACAGAACATTAGAACTATATGATGGAGCTCAGATGACATGTCAAGGCATGGACACACATTTCACCATTCAACTGAGATCTACAGGCTTGCGATTCAGATCTTCCTTCAGTTCGATTCAATATTTATTCTGTTTTATAATATATATTATTATATTATTGATATCGGTTCATCAAACTGATATATTATTGATATCGGTTCACCAACTGATATATTATCGATATCGGTTCATCAAACTGATATATTATCGATATCGGTTCATCAAACTGATATATTATCGATATCGGTTCATCAAACTGATATATTATCGATATCGGTTCATCAACTGATATATTATCGATATCGGTTCATCAACTGATATATTATCGATATCGGTTCATCAACTGATATATTATCGATATCGGCTCATCAAACTGATATATTATCGATATCGGTTCATCAAACTAATATATTATCGATATCGGTTCATCAAACTGATATATTATTGATATCGGTTCATCAACTGATATATTATCGATATCGGTTCATCAACTGATATATTATTGATATCGGTTCATCAACTGATATATTATCGATATCGGTTCATCAACTGATATATTATCGATATCGGTTCATCAAACTGATATATTATCGATATCGGTTCATCAACTGATATATTATCGATATCGGCTCATCAAACTGATATATTATCGATATCGGTTCATCAAACTAATATATTATTGATATCGGCTCATCAAACTGATATATTATCGATATCGGTTCATCAAACTAATATATTATTGATATCGGTTCATCAAACTGATATATTATCGATATCGGTTCATCAAACTGATATATTATCGATATCGGTTCATCAAACTGATATATTATCGATATCGGTTCATCAAACTGATATATTATCGATATCGGTTCATCAAACTGATATATTATCGATATCGGTTCATCAAACTGATATATTATTGATATCGGCTCATCAAACTGATATATTATCGATATCGGTTCATCAAACTGATATATTATCGATATCGGTTCATCAAACTGATATATTATCGATATCGGTTCATCAAACTGATATATTATTGATATCGGTTCATCAAACTAATATATTATTGATATCGGTTCATCAAACTGATATATTATCGATATCGGTTCATCAAACTAATATATTATTGATATCGGCTCATCAAACTGATATATTATCGATATCGGTTCATCAAACTGATATATTATCGATATCGGTTCATCAAACTGATATATTATTGATATCGGTTCATCAAACTGATATATTATCGATATCGGTTCATCAAACTAATATTTACATTTACATTTAATCATTTAGCAGACGCTTTTATCCAAAGCGACTTACAAAAAAAGGGTAGAGCAATAGAAGCAACGAAACAAACAAAGCCAACAACCTGTAAGAGCTGTAAGAAATCTCAATTAATTAGCAGAGTACACTTTTTTTTTTTTTTTTTTTTTTTTTTTTTTTTTTTATAGCCAGCTACAACAAATACTCACGTACGGAAAATACAGAACACTGGATTTGGATAGCTAAGATAACAACCCATTAGGACTAAGGCTGATGCCCCAACTGTTGTCGTTAATGCGGATTCAGTGGCCCAATGGGTTGGTTTTGTATGGCATTCTAGCTAAACGCGCAGCAATAGCCATCGACAGCAAAAACTCACGTACGCAAAATACAGAACACTGGGTTTTGGTAGCTATGATAACTATGTAACATACCCGCCTGAAGGCACAAATCCGGATGAGAGACGTAGATATGATCAGTAAGTGCTATTCTGTATTGGTCAAGTGCAATAGGAAAAGTGCAATTAGAAAAGATGTGTCTTAAGATGTTTTTTAAAAATGGCTATAGACTCGGCAGCACGAATTGAGATCGGCAGGTCATTCCACCAGGTGGGAACGGTCCAGGAAAATGTCCGTGAGAGCGATTTCATGCCTCTTTGGGAAGGAACCACGAGGCGCCGCTCATTCGCAGAACGCAAGCTTCTGGAGGGTGTGTAAGTCTGAACAATTGAGTTTAGGTATAATGGTGCAGAACCAGTGGTTGTTTTGTAGGCGAGAACTAGAGCCTTGAATTTGATGCGAGCAGCCATTGGCAACCAGTGCAGTTTGATGAAGAGAGGCGTAACATGCGTTCTCTTCGGCTCATTAAAGACCACTCTCGCCGCTGCATTCTGGATCAGCTGCAAGGGTTTGATAGTGCATGCTGGAAGCCCAGCCAAAAGAGCATTACAATAATCCAGTCTGGAGAGAACAAGAGCTTGAACCAGGAGTTGTGCAGCCTGTTCTGATAGGAAGGGTCTAATCTTTCTAATGTTGTATAAAGCAAATCTGCAGGACCGGGCTGTTGCAGTAATGTGGTCAGTGAAGTTTAACTGGTCATCAATCACAACTCCAAGGTTCCTGGCTGTCCTTGATGGAGTTATGGTCGATGAACCAAGCTGAATGGAGAAATTTTGATGAAGTGCTGGGTTGGTTGAGAAAACAAGTAATTCTGTCTTTGCAAGATTGAGTTTAAGATGATGCTCTTTCATCCAGTCAGAAATGTCTGTCAGACAGGCAGCGATACGAACACTGACTGTAGGATCATCTGGTTGAAATGAGAAGTAGAGTTGAGTGTCATCAGCATAGCAGTGATAGGAAAAGCCATGTTTCTGAATGACGGAACCTAATGATGACATGTAGATGGAGAAGAGAAGTGGTCCAAGGACTGAGCCCTGGGGAACCCCAGTAGCTAGATGATGTGACTTAGACACTACACCTCTCCATGACACCCTGTAGGACCTACCAGAGAGGTAAGACCTGAACCACTGGAGGGCAGTTCCTGAGATACCCATCGTCTTAAGTGTTGACAGGAGGATCTGGTGGTTAACTGTGTCAAAAGCAGCAGACAGATCCAGCAGAATGAGCACTGAGGATTTGGAAGCTGCTTTTGCCAGTCTCAGTGCCTCAGTTACCGAGAGCAAGGCAGTCTCAGTCGAATGGCCGCTTTTGAAGCCGGATTGGTTGTTGTCTAGGAGGTTGTCCCTTTCAAGAAACATAGAGAGTTGATTGAACACAACTCGCTCAAGGGTCTTTGCAATGAAAGGCAGAAGGGATACCGGTCGGTAGTTTTCTAAAAGTGCTGGATTCAGAGAGGGTTTCTTAAGCAGTGGGGTTACCCGAGCCTGCTTAAATGCTGTGGGAAAGGTTCCCGTATGAAGAGAAGTGTTGACAATGTGAGTGAGTGCAGGAGTGATTGAAGAAGAAATGGCCTGAAGGAGGTGAGTGGGTATAGGATCAAGTGGACAGGTAGTAGGGTGATTGGAAAGGATGAGTTTAGAAATATCTGCCTCGGAGAGCGGAGAGAAGGATGGAAGCGTGTTCGTGTTAGTTGTTGAGATGTGCTTGTCAGTTTGTGATGAGGAGAACTGTTTGCTGATGAGGGATGTTTTGTTTGTAAAAAATGATGCAAAGTCATCAGCTGTAAGAGTTGATGAAGGAGGGGGAGGAGGAGGACAAAGGAGAGAGGAGAATGTTTTAAAGAGTTTGCGAGAGTCAGAGCATTTGTTGATTTTGTTGTGGTAGTATGTTGTTTTAGCAGTGGAGACATTTGTAGAGAAAGAAGAGAGAAGTGACTGATACAAGGTAAGGTCAGTATAGTTTTTAGATTTCCGCCATTTCCTCTCTGCCGCCCTGAGTCCAGAGCGATGTTCACGGAGAACATCAGACAGCCAGGGGGCAGATGGGGTGGGGCGGGCTGGTCTGGATGAGAGGGGGCAAAAACTGTCTAAGGAGGATGTTAGAGTGGAGCAAAGAGTGTTGGTAGCACTGTTAGTGTCCAGTGCTGAGAACTGAGCAGGTGGAGGGAGTGAAGATGATACCATAGTGGATAGGCGAGAGGGAGAGAGGGAGCGTAGATTACGCCGAAAGGTGATCTGTGTTGGAGTGCGTGTTGTATCAGGAGTCAGTATGAGGTTAAGAGTGATGAGAAAGTGGTCTGAGGTGTGTAATGGAGTAACTAAAGTGTTGTCCGTGGAGCAGTTGCGTGTGTATACAAGGTCTAATTGGTTACCTGATCTGTGAGTAGCCGTAGTAGATACTAACTTAAGGTCAAATGAAGTCAGTAGAGTGCTGAAGTCTGCAGCTAGGTGTTTATCAAGATGGATGTTGAAGTCACCAAGCAGAATCAGTGGAGTGCCATCCTCAGGGAAGCTAGAAAGTAACACATCCAACTCCTCCACAAAATTACCGAGGTGACCTGGAGGACGATAGACCACTACCACATGGATTTTAACAGGGTGAGTAACAGTGATTGAGTGCGATTCAAATGAACTGGCCGGTAGAGATGGTAATGGATCAAATTTCCAATCATTTGAGATAAGCAAACCAGTACCCCCACCCCTCCCAATAGGCCGAGGAGTGTGTGAAAAAGTTAAATTGGTTGAAAGGGCTGCAGGAGTGGCAGTGTCCTCTGGTTTGATCCAGGTCTCAGTTAGGGCCATGAGGCTGAGCTGAGAATGAGTCCCAATAGATGAAATGAAGTCTGCTTTGTTTACAGCCGACTGGCAATTCCAGAGACCAATTGGAATAGAGAGTAAAGTAGCAGAGGATGTTAGGATATAGCGCAAATTATTAGGATTGCGGCGTCTCATGCGTACAGCGCGTGAATTACGAGTGCTAGTAGTTATAGTTGAGATTTGGAAGCACATGGTGAATACAGATTAGAGAAAAGGCCAGATCGGAATTAGAAAAGAGCCGAACACAAATAATGAAAGGAAGATGATACTCAAGTGGCTTGTCGAGGTCCTTGCTCGAGAGGAGTTGCACAGGGAAGAGTTGAAGTCTTTACACTCGTCGGTCTTCACACAAGGAGGGCTTCACACTGCCGCGGACTATCACGCTATTTATACTCACTTGAGTATCGTTATTGAAAGCAGCTGGGAACGCCCCCAACAAACTGACTCCCAACGTGGCAAAGACCAAACAAATGCTAACTCAACAAATGCTAACTCCCACACACACCACCACAATACACCAAAACTACTAATACACACCACTGCACCACACAGACACACTTATCCAACAACAAATGAACAAACAATCAAAAATGAGTAAAGTTACAAACACTTACACAGTAGTTGTCTATCAGTCAATCAGTGCTTCACCTCTAACCAGCTGCTAACAAACACACGAGGCTTTTAATACCTCGCTGGCCACGCCCCCAACAAACTGACTCCCAACGTGGCAAAGACCAAACAAATGCTAACTCAACAAATGCTAACTCCCACACACACCACCACAATACACCAAAACTACTAATACACACCACTGCACCACACAGACACACTTATCCAACAACAAATGAACAAACAATCAAAAATGAGAAAAGTTACAAACACTTACACAGTAGTTGTCTATCAGTCAATCAGTGCTTCACCTCTAACCAGCTGCTAACAAACACACGAGGCTTTTAATACCTCGCTGGCCACGCCCCCAACAAACTGACTCCCAACGTGGCAAAGACCAAACAAATGCTAACTCAACAAATGCTAACTCCCACACACACCACCACAATACACCAAAACTACTAATACACACCACTGCACCACACAGACACACTTATCCAACAACAAATGAACAAACAATCAAAAATTAGAAAAGTTACAAACACTTACACAGTAGTTGTCTATCAGTCAATCAGTGCTTCACCTCTAACCAGCTGCTAACAAACACACAAGGCTTTTAATACCTCGCTGGCCACGCCCCCAACAAACTGACTCCCAACGTGGCAAAGACCAAACAAATGCTAACTCAACAAATGCTAACTCCCACACACACCACCACAATACACCAAAACTACTAATACACACCACTGCACCACACAGACACACTTATCCAACAACAAATGAACAAACAATCAAAAATGAGAAAAGTTACAAACACTTACACAGTAGTTGTCTATCAGTCAATCAGTGCTTCACCTCTAACCACCTCTAACGTTATAATATATTATTGATATCGGCTCATCAAACTGATATATTATCGATATCGGTTCATCAAACTAATATATTATTGATATCGGCTCATCAAACTGATATATTATCGATATCGGTTCATCAAACTGATATATTATCGATATCGGTTCATCAAACTGATATATTATCGATATCGGTTCATCAAACTGATATATTATCGATATCGGTTCATCAAACTGATATATTATTGATATCGGTTCATCAAACTGATATATTATCGATATCGGTTCATCAAACTAATATATTATTGATATCGGTTCATCAAACTGATATATTATTGATATCGGTTCATCAAACTGATATATTATTGATATCGGTTCATCAAACTGATATATTATCGATATCGGTTCATCAAACTGATATATTATTGATATCGGTTCATCAAACTGATATATTATTGATATCGGTTCATCAAACTGATATATTATTGATATCGGTTCATTAAACGGAGAATAGATTCTAATTGAGAAATCATATCTGACCGTTATCAGTTTTACCGATCACAAGTTCAGTATCTCAAGGCTCAGTGCTAGGACCGTTGTTTTTCACCCACATGCTACATCAGAACTTGACCTTGAATTCAATAACGATTATTTTTGTTATTTATCAGGTACAGTGTATATATTGATATTGCTTCATCAAAATGAGAATAGGTTCAAATTGAGAAATTAAAATTCTCAACCCAACACTGAAATGTCAAAGAAAGAAAGAATGAAAGAAAGAAAGAAAGAAAGAAAGAAAGAAAGAAAGAAAGAAAGAAAGAAAGAAAGAAAGAAAGAAAGAAAGAAAGAAAGAAAGAAAGAAAGAAAGAAAGAAAGAAAGAAAGAAAGAAAGAAAGAAAGAAAGAAAGACTCCATTCATACATGCACTACTCTTGACTTTTGTGCAAGTGAAATGTCCCCAAAAGAAGGTAATAATGTGATCATGTGATCGATTACAGCGCCAATCCAGTCCAATAACAATCCGAGAATAAGATCATAGTGAGTGAATGATTTAATGAAATGCTTTCACTGTTATGAATGATCATCATCGCATTCGGGGGTGGGTGGAGCGCTGGGTTTGTGTGGGTGTTACGAGAAGGCAGCTGATTGGCTGGCACTTTGAAGGGACGCTTGAGCGCTAACGCCGTTGGCTGTTTGGGGTGGTGGGCGGGATCTGTCAGCTGCGGAGTCGCAACAAATGTAGCAGCAGCAGAAACGCTACACAGACACACACACAAACACACACGCACACAGAGAGACGCAGTAGACCAAGCAATCGGCTTAGACTAACAGAATAAAGAGGTGCGTAACGGAAAATCAGGCACTTTTTGGATCCTAATGGCCTGTTGATATTCACATTTTTGGAGTATTTCTGTGGAGACTTTGGAGAGAACAGAAGCGGAAGGAATATTGCGAGTAAGATTGCTCCTGGCTGATTGATTGTTCCTGATCGATTGCTCCTGTCTGTCTGCCTGCTGCTGCTGCCACCACAGTGTTTGTAGCTCTGTATAGCTGTGTTTGAATCTCTATTTGATATATTTTCTTTGTAATTTACACTGCTAAATATAACTTACTCATCACCATATAGTGTTTAATATAGCCTATCAATTTAAATTTGACATTACTAGCTTTTAATCTAAATCACAACCACACGTTAGCTTTTCGCTAGCCTGGTAGCTTTCCATCCCAGCATCCAGGTCTCCTGTTTTCTGAGTTCTATAGACAACTGTGGTGAGTTGGATTATTAAAAAGACTCCTTCAGACAACTGTGGTAAGTTTTGGATTCATCAACAAATACGGTAAGCCATGTCTTCTTCTCCTGTCATTGTCACTTGCACTGCATGCTACATGTTTAGCATATCTATCTCCGTTGGCGAACAGGGCTTCACATGTGATAAATGTAAGGAATTAATCAGGCTGACGGAGAAGATTTCAGATTTAGAGACACGCATCCAAGCTTTATGTGAGAGTGGTGTGAATGTAACAGCTTTAGATACTGCTTTGGATGCGACTAGCTTAGTGAACACTCATTGTTTGGTTCCGGCTGAGCCCGCGCAGCAGGGCTGGGTGACGATGAGAAAGCATAGTCGCGGATCAAAAAACCACTCTTCCGTTCCGATTAGAACATCAAACAGGTTCTCCCCACTCAGTGACGCACCCACTGAGGATCCTGTTGAAAGTGCCCTAGTTATTGGCGATTCTATTACACGGAATGTGAAAATAGAGACACCAGCCACCATAGTCACATGTTTACCGGGAGCCAGAGCGCCTGACATCAAAGCAAATTTAAAAGTGCTGGCTAAAGCTAATCGTAAATTCTCTAAGATTATTATTCACGTTGGCACTAATGATGTTCGACTTCGCCAGTCGGAGATCACCAAAATTAACATTAAAGAGGTGTGTAAACTCGCAAGTACGATGTCAAAAGCCGTATATTTCTCTGGTCCTCTCCCCGCGAAAAGGAGTGATGAAATAGTTAGCAGATTATCATCACTCAATGGCTGGTTGTCTAAGTGGTGTCTGCAAAATAACATAGGGTTCATAGACAATTGGAAAAGTTTTTGGGGCAGACCTGACCTGTTGAAGATGGACGGCATTCATCCCTCCTGGGCTGGTGCTGCTCTTCTCTCTAGTAATTTGGCACATAGTCTTAGAGCTAAACCTTGACTCACTGGGGCCCAGGTCAGGAAGCAGACAAACTGGCTAAACCAACCGTCTGCTAGCTGTCTCACGTCACCAAAGTCAGCTAAATCCCAGCACATAGAGACTCTTTCACCTAGATATTATCACATAGAGACTGTGTCTGTTCCCCGAATTAGTAAATACAAAAAACCATCAAAACCATTCAACAGTAAAAATTTAATTGATGTCCAACAAATAAACAACAGATATAATACGGATGAACAATTGATAAAGCTTGGGTTGCTGAATATTCGATCCCTTTCGCCAAAAACACTTGTTGTCAATGATATGATTATAGATCATAACTTAGATGTGCTGTGTTTGACAGAAACCTGGCTAAAACCTGATGATTACATTACTTTAAATGAGTGCACCCCCCGAGATTATTGTTACAAACATGAGCCACGTCTGAAAGGTAAAGGGGGAGGTGTGGCTGTAATTTATAATAATATTTTCAGCATTACTCAGAAGTCTAGTTTCAAATATAATTCCTTTGAAGTTTTGGTGCTTTATGTAACACTGTGTAGTGTAAATGATAAATCCCGTCTGACATTTGTGTTGGCTACTGTATACAGGCCACCAGGGCACAATACAGACTTTATCAAAGAATTTGCTGGTTTTGTATCGGAGTTAGTATTAGCTGTAGATAAAGTACTAATTGTTGGGGATTTTAATATCCACGTAGACAATGAAAAAGACGCATTGGGATTGGCATTTAGAGACATTCTAAACTCTATTGGAGTTAGACAACACGTATCGGGACCCACTCATCGCCTTAATCATACTTTAGATCTAATAATGTCACATGGAATAAATGTTGATACTGTTAAAATTCTGCAGCAGAGCGATGACATCTCAGATCATTACCTAATATCATGTATACTTAATTTACCTAAGGCTGCAAAGCCATCCCCTCGCTTCAAATATGGCAGGACGATAACCGCTGCGACTAAAGATTGCTTTGTACATAATCTTCCTCATCAGTTCCATCTCCTCAGCATTACAGATAGCCAAGATGAACTTGATGCTGCAACCGAAACTATTGACTCTCTCCTTACTAGCACTTTGGACATAGTTGCTCCCCGGCGCTTAAAGAAGATTAAAGCAAATAATCCAACGCCGTGGTACAACGAGCACACTCGGGCCCTTAAAACAGCAGCCAGAAAAATGGAGCGCAGCTGGAAGAAAACAAAACTAGAGGTTTTTCGCAATTTGTGGAAAGAGAGCATGATTGCATACAGAAAGGCCATAAAAACTGCTAGATCTGCTTATTTCTCATCTCTTTTAGAAGAAAACAAACACAACCCTAAGTATTTATTCGATACAGTGGCTAAATTATCAAAAAATAAAGCTTCAGCTTCTGATGTTTGTAAACAACACAGCAGTAATGACTTTATGAACTTCTTTACTAGTAAGATTGATAATATTAGGAATAAAATTATAACCATGCAGCCGTCTATTACAGTATCACTTCAGACAGAGCACTGTAGTGTCACTGAGGAAAAATTACACTCATTCACTGCTATAGGAGGAGAAGAACTGGCTAAACTTGTAAAATCATCAAAATCAACAACATGTATGCTTGACCCTATACCGACTAGGCTATTAAAAGAGATACTTCCAGAGGTCATAGATCCTCTGCTTAATATCATTAATTCATCTTTGACATTAGGATATGTACCGAAAACTTTTAAGTTGGCTATAATTAAACCACTTATTAAAAAAACGCAACTTGATCCTAAAGAATTAGTCAATTACAGGCCAATCTCGAATCTACCGTTTCTATCAAAAATACTAGAAAAGGCCGTGTCTTCACAATTATGTTCTTTTTTAGAAAGAAATGGTATATGTGAGGATTTCCAGTCAGGATTTAGACCGTATCATAGCACTGAGACTGCTCTCATTAGAGTTACAAATGATTTACTCTTATCATCTGATCGTGGTTGTATCTCTCTATTAGTGTTACTCGATCTTAGCGCTGCATTTGATACTATCGATCACAATATTCTTCTGAATAGAATCGAAAATTATGTTGGCGTTAGTGGAACTGCTTTGGCATGGTTTAAATCGTACTTATCTGACCGTTATCAGTTTGTAGCAGTAAATGAAGAGATGTCACACCGATCACAAGTTCAGTATGGGGTACCGCAAGGCTCAGTGTTAGGACCGTTGCTTTTCACCCTGTATATGCTACCACTGGGAGATATCATTAAGAAGCATGGCGTTAGTTTTCATTGTTATGCTGACGATACTCAGCTCTATATTTCCTCACGCCCTGATGAAACCTACCAATTCACAAGATTAACGGAATGCATAGCTGATATAAAAAATTGGATGAATAGTAATTTTCTGCAACTTAATTCAGATAAAACTGAATTTTTAATTATTGGACAGAAAAGCTCCACAAGTAGTAACCGAGAATACTGTCTAACACTTGATGACTGCTCTGTCAAGCCCTCGTCGTCAGTGAGGAACCTGGGTGTGCTCTTTGATACCAATCTTTCATTTGAAAGCCACGTTTCTAGCATCTGTAAAACCGCATTCTATCATCTTAAAAATATATCTAAATTACGGCACATGCTTTCAATGCAAAATGCTGAACAGTTAGTACATGCGTTCATGAGCTCAAGGCTAGATTATTGTAATGCTCTACTGGGTGGTTGCCCTGCTCGCTTAATAAACAAACTCCAGCTAGTCCAAAATGCAGCAGCTAGAGTTCTTACTAGAACCAGGAAGTATGATCATATTAGTCCAGTTCTGTCAACATTGCACTGGCTCCCTATTAAACATCGCATACATTTTAAAATCTTGCTTATTACTTACAAAGCACTAAATAGTTTAGCTCCCCGGTACTTAAGCGAGCTCTTAACGCATTATACCCCATCACGTCGATTGCGGTCTCAAAACTCTGGCCAGTTGATAATACCTAGAATATCTAAATCAACTGCAGGCGGTCGATCATTTTCCTATTTAGCTCCTAAATTGTGGAATAGTCTTCCTAGCATTGTTCGGGAAGCAGACACACTCTGTCAGTTTAAATCTAGACTAAAAACACATCTCTTTACTATGGCATACACATAGAACATTTTTAACTTTCATTATTCAATTCAATTGACTGATTGTTAGGCTGCATTAACTAGTTCAGCCGGAACCGGGAACACTTCCCATAACACCTGATGTACTCGTTACATCATAAAAAGAGTGACATCTACGCTAATGTTAGTCTCTCTGTTTATCCCGAGGCTTATCCCGGATCTGGGCCCTGTCCGGATCGGATGGTGGACCTGCCTGGACATGACCAACGCATCCTGGAGTGTCTGCTGAGCCGTGTCAAATGGTGTCTCCTCCGAATTTGCCTCACTGGCACGACATGCTCAAAACCCGTCTTCGGCGCAATAATTCCGATCTTTCATGTATTCATACTCTTGTGTAATTGACGCCCCAGCCTAAATAAATCTGTCTCTTCCGTGATACCCTGAAAATTTTGAATAATCCGATCTAATATGATTTCCGACCTGTAAGGTTGCCAGAATAATAATCTTACACGGTGTAAATGGTAAATGGACTGCATTTATATAGCGCTTTTATCCAAAGCGCTTTACATTTTTGCCTCACATTCACCCATTCATACACCGACGGCGATGTCAGCCATGTAAGGCGCCATCCAGCTCGTCGGGAGCAGCTGGGGTTAGGTGTCTTGCTCATGGACACTTCGACACTTGGTCAGGTGGAACCGGGGATTGAACCACCAACCTTCTGGTTTGTAGACAATCTACATGAACCACTGAGCCACTGTCGCCCCGTTAATAGGTGTGTTAATAGGCCAGAGGAGAACTGGCACCCCGACTGAGTCTGGTTTCTCCCAAGGTTTATTTTTCTCCATCATGCCCTGATGGAGTTTTGGTTCCTTGCCACTGTCGCCTTTGGCTTGGCTTGCTCAGTTGGGGACACTAAAAATATGATTAAAGTTATTCAACTTATTATACAAATAAAATATATGAATTAGGTCTTATTTAATTCTATAAACTATAATACTGATCTGCCAGCATTGTCTCTCTATGATAAATTAAAATAAGCTGATAACATCACTGTTTTCTCCAGAACGACTGTACAGCCAAATCTAATTTTGTCGCAATATTGTCCTGTTTGACACTGTGAAGCTGCTTTGACACAATCGTGATTGTAAAAGCGCTATATAAATAAAGTTGATTGATTGATTGATTGAGTATTACGGGATTATCGGATGGAGCGGAACCCCGAGGCGCGGAGCTGCAGCAGCTCCCGGTGTCCGGAGCTCCTGCACAGCGACACATCCATCACGGTATCGATCCACTCCACCACAGGGAGCCGCTTTGAGCTGTCCGTTCCCCCGGAGGAGACCGTGGACGGGCTGAAGAGGAGACTGGCGGAGAAGCTCCGGGTTCCCAAAGACCGCCTGCTGCTGCTGCACCGAGACGCGTGAGTGCGGGACCGGGGACCGGGGGTAGCCTAAGGAGGTCCAGCGTACGGGGACCGGGGGACCGGGGTAGCCTAAGGAGGTCCAGCGTACGGGGACCGGGGGTAGCCTACTCGGGAGGATCCTAACGGGGTCAGCGGGGGTAATTTGGGATGCAGCCGCGATCATGTTGTTATTATTATTTAATTATAAAGGAATTGTATCGCGCTTTAATGGCAAAGGCAGGACTGACGCCGGTTTATTTCATTGTGACTGCACTGCAAAAAATGCTCTTACTTAGTATTGTCTTTTTTCTAGTCAAAATATAAAAAAAAAAATCTTACATTAAGAAAAAGTTAAGTAGAAATGATTGTCTTGTTTTGGAGGGGGAAAAATCTCTAAAATTAAGAGAGTTTTTGCTTAAAATAAGATAAATAATCTGGTTTTCTAATTAAGATGATTTTTCTCCCCCCATTGGCAGATTATTTATCTTATTTTAAGCAAAAACTCTCTTCATTTTGAGTTACTTTTTTTATCAAAACAAAACAAATAACTTTTGCTTGTCTAGTAAAGACTTCTTGTTTTAAGAATGTTTAGATGTTTGGACTCGAAACACGACAAAAATACTGAGTAAGAAAAGCTTTTTTTGCAGTGTGATGAATAAATGTGCAACTCATTTAAATGATAAACTCCGCCAGAGTTGATTATCTGTCCAGTGCTTCATACAGTACACACTCAAAGCTTTACTGTAATAATAAGCATGCGTCTGCCAGTGAGTGCTGGAGAGGTGCATGATGGGAAGGCCAATGGTGGTGTTGTTTGTCTCCAGGAGGTTGAGCTCAGGGAAGCTGCTGGATTACGGAGTGATGGATGGAAGCAGACTGACTCTGATGCCTGCTGTTGAAGCCGGACTAATGGTATAAAACATCTTCACATTTACACACCTCATGATCACTGACTGTGGAGTCACAAACTGCAGGACAGCTTCACATTATAAACAGGAATAAAACCCAATCAATGATGCAAACTTTAGCAGCTATTAGACAAATTCAGATTCTGCTGTAAGAGCCATTATTCAGATTGATTCAGTTCAGTGTCGATTTGGTTCAGTTCAGTTCAGTGTGTGTCTTCATTTCAGTGTCGATTCAGTTCAGGTCAGTGTCGATTCAGTTCAGGTCAGTGTCGATTCAGTTCAGTTCAGTTCAGTGTCACTGTCAGTGTCAGTGTCAGTGTCAGTGTCAGTTCAGTTCATTTCAGTGTCAGTTCATTTCATTTCAGTGTCAGTTCAGTGTCAAATCAGTTCAGTTCAGTGTCATTTCAGTTCAGTGTCAATTCAGTTCAGTGTCAGTTCAGTTCATTTCAGTGTCAGTTCAGTTCATTTCAGTGTCAGTTCAGTGTCAAATCAGTTCAGTTCAGTGTTGATTCAGTTCAGATCAGCGTCGATTCAGTTCAGATCGGCATTGACTCAGTTCAGTATCAATTCAGTACTGATCAGTGTCAATTCAGTTCAGTGTGTGAATGCAGTTCAGTTCAGTGTCGATTTAGTTCAGATAAGCTTCGATTCAGTTCAGTTTCAATTCAGTTCAGATCAGCGTCAATTCAGATCAGAGTGTGTTGATTCAGTTCATATCAGCGTCAGTTCAGATCAGCCTCAATTCAGTTCAATGTGTGTCGATTCAGTTCAGTGTGTGTCAATTCAGTTCAGTGTTGATTCAGTTCAATAACTGTAAAGTGAATCAGTAATGAAATTAGTTCAATTGAGCTAATAGAATCTCTAATGGTGTCTTTTCATAATTCATATTCAGTGTTAATTCAGTTCATAATTTAATCAATTATGAATCAAATTTAGTTTCAATAGTGTCTTTATTAAGCTTAATTTATATTCAGTGTTCAATTCAGTTCAACACTCATGTTGCAAATTTCATCAATTATGAATTAAATTATTAAATTAAATGTCAATAGTGTAATTTATTCAGATCGGTTCATTTTAATGTTAAGTCAATTCAGATCCAGATCAATTTAGATTCAATAAGTGTTGGTGTTGCAGATTTCATCACTTATGAATCAAATTCAGTTTCAGTAGTGTCATTCGGAGAAAGTCGTATTCAGATCGATTCGAATTCAGATCAAGTCAGATTCAGATCAAGTCAGATTCAGATCAAGTCAGATTCAGATCAAGTCAGATTCAGATCGATTCGTATTCAGATCAAGTCAGATTCAGATCAAGTCAGATTCAGATCAAGTCAGATTCAGATCAAGTCAGATTCAGATCAAGTCAGATTCAGATCAAGTCAGATTCAGATCAAGTCAGATTCAGATCAAGTCAGATTCAGATCAAGTCAGATTCAGATTGAGTCGGCTTCAGATCGATTTGTATTCAGGTCAAGTCATATTCAGATCAAGTCATATTCAGATCAATTCGGATTCAGATCAAGTCGTATTCAGTTCAAGTCAGATTCAGATCGATTCGGATTCAGATCGATTTGTATTCAGGTCAAGTCATATTCAGATCAAGTCATATTCAGATCAATTCGGATTCAGATCAACTCATATTCAGTTCAAGTCAGATTCAGATCGATTCGGATTCAGATCGATTTGTATTCAGGTCAAGTTATATTCAGATCAAGTCAGATTCAGATCGATTCGGATTCAGATCGATTTGTATTCAGGTCAAGTCATATTCAGATCAAGTCATATTCAGATCAATTCGGATTCAGATCAACTCATATTCAGTTCAAGTCAGATTCAGATCGATTCGGATTCAGATCGATTTGTATTCAGGTCAAGTTATATTCAGATCAAGTCAGATTCAGATCGATTTGTATTCAGGTCAAGTTATATTCAGGTCAAGTCAGATTCAGATCGATTTGGATTCAGATCGATTTGTATTCAGGTCAAGTCAGATTCAGATCAATTCGGATTCAGATCGATTTGTATTCAGGTCAAGTTATATTCAGATCAATTCGGATTCAGATCAAGTCAGATTCAGTTCAAGTCAGATTCAGATCGATTCGGATTCAGATCAAATCGGATTCAGAGTCAAGTCAGATTCAGAGTCAAGTCAGATTCAGAGTCAAGTCAGATTCAGAGTCAAGTCAGATTCAGAGTCAAGTCAGATTCAGAGTCAAGTCAGATTCAGAGTCAAGTCAGATTCAGAGTCAAGTCAGATTCAGAGTCAAGTCAGATTCAGATCGATTCGGATTCAGATCGATTCGGATTCAGATCGATTCAGATTCAGATCGATTCAGATTCAGATCGAGTCGGATTCAGATCGAGTCGGATTCAGATCGATTCAGATTCAGATAAAGTCAGATTCAGATCGATTCGGATTCAGATCGATTCAGATTCAGATAAAGTCAGATTCAGATCGAGTCGTATTCAGATCGAGTCTGATTTAAAACTATTTGGATTTAAAACTTTTTGGATTCAGATGAATTCCGATTCAGATCAATTCATTTTCAGATCAATTTGGATTCAGATCAATTCAGTTCAATAAGTGTTGGTGTTGCAAATTTCATCAATTACAAATCAAAATCAGTTTCAGTAGTGTAATTCAGATCAATTCAGTTCAATACCATCAGTTCAAGGTCTTTTGTCCACACACACACGAAGAGCTGCTCAGTTGGTGATGATGTTGTGTGTGTGTGTGTGTGTGTGTTTGCAGTCGCAGTCGTGGCGGCCGGAGCAGTCGGTCCTGCAGGCTCTGGAGAGTCTCACAGATGCGCAGGTGAAACTCTCGCTGTGGTCACACACACTTCCTCTTCTACCAGCACACACTCATTCACAAGAACTCACACAATGACTATTCTAATGAGTTCGCATTTCCCACCAGCAGCTGAATGTAACGAGAGCTAAACGCCCACGCGTGTGTATAAACTAATGCTCATTCAGAACAAGCGCTGAACTGCAGGATGTTTCGCTGTATTTGCATGTATGTAAATCACACCACAGGTCACGCGTGTTTCGCAGAACTCCAACATGAGATCATATTCATAACGTCTTATGTTTAACAGATTATTAACTCTTGGAAAAAGAAAAGGTTTCTGTTTTAGACCCTTCATGTAGCAGCTTTATCTGTGAAACCGTGTGTGTGCGTGTGTGTGTGTGTGTGTGTGTGTGTGTGTTTGGGGTCTTCAGTCTTTTCTTTTCTCCAGTAAATGTGTCTTGATTTAAGATTGTTTAGTTGTTTGTGCTGTAAAACAAGAGTAGTTTTCCTCCAGGTCTCCCTCTCCCTCTCCCTCTCCCTCTCCCTCTCCCTCTCCCTCTCCCTCTCCCTCTCCCTCTCCCTCTCCCTCTCCCTCTCCCTCTCCCTCTCCCTCTCCCTCTCCCTCTCCCTCTCCCTCTCCCTCTCCCTCTCCCTCTCCCTCTCCGTCTCCCTCTCCCTCTCCCTCTCCCTCTCCCTCTCCCTCTCCCTCTCCCTCTCCCTCGCTCTCTCTCTCTCTCTCTCCCCCTCTCCCTCTCCCTCTCCCTCTCCCTCTCCCTCTCCCTCTCCCTCTCCCTCTCCCTCTCCCTCTCCCTCTCCCTCTCCCTCTCCCTCTCCCTCTCTCTCTCGTCAGGGGAATCTCTGGCCTTTCCAGCGTCTTTGGAAATCATTTGCTCTTAATAGCGAGTGCGATCAATAGAGCCGCGGCCGATCAGACCGATCGCAGGACAACAGAAGACGCCACATTGATCTCCGGCGCTCGATGTTCATTAACCTCAGATGCAGACAGTCCTCATTCAGAGTTTTCATTGTTTTAGGGATAGACCAGAGGCCTTCTGCTTTTCTAAATACTATTTTTAAAACCCATTTTGCTCCCATATTGTACACTATATCCCCAATAGTGTTGTGCCGCCTCTACACACACATGAGCTTTAATGCCATCCCATTGTTAACCCGTGGGGTTTAATCTGGAGTCGGCCCACCCTCTCTAACAGCTCCAGCTCTTCTGGGAAGGCTTTCCTCAAGGTTTAGGAGTGTGTTTATGGGGATTTTTGCCCATTCTTCTAGAAGCTCATTTGTGAGGTCAGGCACTGATGTTGGACGAGAAGGCCTGGCTCTCAGTCTCCGCTCTAATTCATCCCAAAGCTGTTCTATCGGGTTGAGCTCAGGACTCTGTGCAGGCCAGTCCAGTTCCTCCACACCAAACTCCTCATCCATGTCTTTATGGACCGACGCTTTGTGCGCTGGAGCGCAGTCATGCTGGGACAGGAAGGGGCCGTCCACAAACTGATCCCACAAAGACGGGAGCATGAAATTGTCTTGCTGTCTTGGTGAAGCATTAAGAGTTCCTTTCACTGGAACTAAGGGGCCAAACCATGAAAAACAACCCCACCCCATAATCTCCCCTCTACCAAACTTTACACTTGGCACAAAGCAGTCAGGCGAGTCCCGTTCTCCTGGCGACGGCCAAACCCAGACTCGTCCATGGGATTGTCAGCCTGAAGCGTGATTGGTCGCTCAGAGAACACGTCTCACTGCTCTAGAGTCCAGTGGCGGCTGCTTTACTCCACTGCATCCCACGCTTCGCATTGCTCTTGGTGATGTAAGGCTTGGATGAGCTGCTCGGCCATGGAAACCCATTCCATGAAGCTCTCTCCGCTGTTCTTGAGCTCATCTGAAGGCCACAGAAGTCTGGAGGTCTGGAGCTGTTGACTCTGCAGAAAGTCGGAGACTTCTGCGCACTGTGACCCTCAGCATGCGCTGACCCCGCTCTGGGATTTAACACTTCGTGGCTGAGTTGCTGTTGTTCCCAATGGCTTCCACTTTGTTATAATCCCACTAACAGTTGAGCGTGGAATATTTAGTAGTGAGGAAATGTCAGGAATGGACTTATTGCACAGGTGTCAGCCTATCACGGCCCCACGGGTGCCTGACAAATAAGAGGGATTTAATTTGCATAATAAGAGCAGGAAGAAGCTGTAAATATATACATTTTAAAAAGTGTTCATGTGTGTTTGTGGGTCGTGTGAGTCTGCTGTGGAGAGATCGAGATGATTTAAACACACTGAAGCCATTTGCATGATCGTGTTCGTGATCGCTCCAGCCGTTCGTTTCGCGCCGTCCTTGTGACTGAAGTGGTCAGTGACTCAGAGTCGTGACTCGCCCGCTCATTCACAACACACACACACACACACGTTTGTTTTTGTGAAATGTGGGGACATTTCATAGGCGTAATGGTTTTTATACTGTACAAACCATATTTACTATCCCCTTACACTGCCTCTAAACCTACCCAACACACACACACACACACACACACACACACACACACTACAGGAGTCTTGGGTCACACTTGGCTCTTCCTCAGTGTTTCTGTCTCGTTCTCCAGCACAAATATCTATATTTCCAGGTTTTCCTGCTTGAATGCTGATTATTCCTCATATTCTCCATTGTTGCGGCTCCTAGACTGCACTGTTGACTTTAGAGCAGGTGTGTGTTGGTCAATGGTTTTCAGTTCAGAGCTGGACTTGAACATGAGAACTGCGTCGTGTGTGTGATAGGGCCCTCCCTGCAAAAAATGCTTTTCTAGTATTTTGTCTTGTTTCTAGTTATATATTTTTAGATCTTTTGAATAGAAACAAGACAAAAATACTAGAAAAGCATTTTTTTTGCAGTGCTGAGTGTAGTATTCTCCGAGATCAGAAGCGTTCTGGCCCAGACTCTCCTCAAACACACTCGCTCGCTCTGTATTTCAGGAGTGTGTGTTTGTGTGTGTGTGTGTGTGTGTGGGGGGGGGGGGGGGGGGCATGTTTTTGTGACATATGAGGACACAAATCATACAGGAGGAGTTTTTATGAGAAAGTAAAAATGCAAACTGTTTCCTGTGATGGGTAGGGGCAGTGTGTGTGTGTGTGTGTGTGTGTGTGTGTGTGTGTGTGTGTGTGTGTGTGTGTGTGTGTGTGTGTGTGTGTGTGTGTGTGTGTGTGTGTGTGTGTGTGTGTGTGTGTGTGTGTGTGTGTGTGTGTGTGTGTGTGTGTGTGTGTGTGTGTGTGTGTGTGTGTGTGTGTGATGGGTAGTTTGTACAGTATAAAAACCATTACGCCTATG
Organism: Pseudorasbora parva; assembly: GCF_024679245.1. Classification (NCBI taxonomy): domain Eukaryota; kingdom Metazoa; phylum Chordata; class Actinopteri; order Cypriniformes; family Gobionidae; genus Pseudorasbora; species Pseudorasbora parva. The sequence goes on from NC_090180.1 coordinate 48,764,531, forward strand.
GAATGTCCCCATAAGTCACAAAAACAATTTTGTGTGTGTGTGTGTGTGTGTTGAGTGTTTTGAGTTCGTCTCCGCCTCTCATATCTCTCTCTCCATCTGCATAGCAGCCGGTGTGACGTTCTATAATCCGCTTTGAACCAGACGAGTGTCGTATTGCCACACTCAGAGGTTTGCTCGGCGGTTTCCTCCTAGTTTGCTCATTGTGTAAATCTGAATGTCCGGATAACGTCACACAACGTCTCTGATCTTAAAGTGTTAGTTCCCTCAATAATGAGCCTGATGTTGATCTGCTGACCCCCAGGGCATCAGCATGTAGGTGTGTGTGTTTCTTCAGGAGAACACAAATGAAGATTTTTAACTCAGCCGTTGCTGTGTGTCGGTCATAATGATGTGAATGGGGAACAATTCTATGAGAGCAAAACAAACATGCTTAGGCAACACACACACACACACACCCTGCTGCTCGTGACGACACACTGATGTCTTAAGACACGAACCGATCGGTTTCTAAGAGAAATAGAGCCGTATTTATATCATTGTTTACCTCAAATAGAACGCTATATCCATCAGCCTTCACACACTTCACTTCCGGAAAGGTCAATAATACACGCTCTGGATATACCAGCCGTTAGAATGATTGGCCCCACTTTATGTTAGGCGGCCTTAAGTACGATACTTACTGTGTGTGTTGTAAAGCACCTTTGCTGATATTGAGGTGGGTACAGGTAGAATTAGGGACGTGTGTGTGTGTGTGTGTGTGTGTGTGTGTGTGTGTGTGTGTGTGTGTGTGTGTGTGTGTGTGTGTGTGTGTGTGTGTGTGTGTGTGTGTGTGTGTGTGTGTGTGTGTGTGTGTGTGTGTGTGTGTGTGTGTGTGTGTGTGTGTGTGTGTGTGTGAAGGGTAGGGTTAGGTGTTAGGGAAGTGCCAACTGTGTAATTACAAATGTAGCTACAGAAATTAATTACAGACGTAATTACATGCAGGTATTTTTAAAATGTAAGTAATGTAAAGACATGTATGTACACAATAAGTGCATTGTTTAAAATGATTAATTAAAATGTTAGTACATTGTAGTTAAGGCCACCTGATATAAAGTGGGTCCGGATGATTTCTGAAGGATTACAGACACTCTCTCACACACACACTTTCTCTCTCTCTCTCTCTCTCTCTCTCTCAAACACACACACACACACACACACACACACAGACACACACACAGGTGACACTTTACAAAACACATGAACTAATGAACCATAGTTAGACAAACTAAAAAGACATTGGTACTACTGTACTGTGTGTGTGTGTGTGTGTGTGTGTGTGTGTGTGTGTGTGTGTGTGTGTGTGTGTGTGTGTGTGTGTGTTCTCTGCATCATCTGTCTCTGTGTTGTGACGTGCTTTATAAAGAACAGCCCACAATTTCTGAGAATTGCAAATGGAGGTGACATGTTTCCCAGCGTGCTCTGCTAACCCACACCAGTGACTGCCGTCTGAGCCTGAAGAACAACACACACCGACACACAACCTTTAAAGCCGATCTACTGCTTCAGTGTCGATTATTCCTCATATCCTCCATTGTTGCGGCTCCTCTCTTCCCAGTCTGTCAGTAACTCTGTTTACTTCCTGTCTCTATGAAGCCCCGCCTTCTGAAAGCACACTGTGCTCTGATTGGTCGGCTTGTGAGTGTGCTGAGGCTGGTTGAGTAGCTACTGATACGATCATACACTGAGAGACTTAAAGAGAGTAATATTTTAATGTTAAATCTCGAAACGATGCTCTTCCTCACCATCGGGAGGTTGTCAGACAGAGCTGGACTAACACACCACTTCATTACTTTAGTTAAAGCACTGCTGGTCAAGTATTACTCCGTTACGAGTGAAAGTTGTAAAAACTGATTTTTACTGGAGTAAAAGTGCAGAAGTATTTGTTTTCAAAAGTACTTAAGTATCAAAAGTAAATGTCCTTCTTTATGTCGCCGCATTATTGTATTATAGTTGTCTAAATGCACATTATGCCATCATGGTTTAAGCCAGTCAGTGACGCTCCATCTGACACACTAGCAGACGACTAACTTAAACTCATTTAAATACTTGTAGAAAAGTTACAAAGCTGCTGTCACTTTAAGGCCGAATGCACGGATCCAATACACTGATACACATCTGATATTCTCACACTGTTCACCTTCACTGAAGACAGAATCAACTTTGTTTATGTGAATCCTCCACTAAATGAGCATTTGGACATCCGTCTTCTTCCATTTTGCTCTAAACTATAAATCAGTGTTTAATAAATGCTGTGAAATCATTGAACTTCACGAGACTCTACAAGAGTGATTCCTGAAAGGCTTTCTGCAAAAACCCAAACACCTTTTAAAGAAGAAAAAAATCATCACTGACTTTCAAAGCTGCGACAGAAACGACTTTCCACTTCGAGGACCTTGATAGAAATGTAGTGGAGTAAAGAGGACGATATTTGTCTTTCAGATGGAGTGACGTTAAAGTCAGAAGATTACAGAAAAAATAATACTCCAGTAAAGCACAGAGACTCAAACAGTGAACTTCAGTACAGGACTCGAGTAAATGAGCTGAGGGACTGTCCAGATCTGCTGTCAGAGTCAGAAGATGACATGTTTAATAAATGAGCTAATAATGTTTTAATAGAGTCTCATTAACGTCCGTCTGCCTTCTTGTTTTGTGTCAGGTCAGTGACTTCCTGTCAGGACGGTCTCCGCTGACCCTTGCCCTCCGTGTGGGCGATCACATGATGTTCGTGCAGCTCCAGCTGGCGAATCAGCCGTCCGTCTCCAGGGCTCACAACCAATCAGATGCCCAGCCCTCCACAGGCCCCGCCCCTCCCGCACCACACACCGGCCACACCCACTCTGATCAAAGCCCCGCCCCCTCTCCGGCCCAGGTACAGCTGCTTCCCTCTTGTTATATCAGTATTGGGTTTTTTCTACTTAAAGGGGCGGTGCTAATATTTTGAATTGCTTTCACTTCAGCAATAATCTGCCGAGAGTTCCAATGCATTCTTGAATTACAGCCATTTAAAGCGGCGGTTCTGTGTTTTTTTCTAGGCTTGGTTGTGTTTATGGGGAGCAGTATAACATGTCTTAAAGCAGTGTTTGCATGCGATTTGACTTGTGTAACTTTAGTTAGTGTGTAATGTCGCTGCTTGAGCATAAACAGTCTCTGCAAAGTTACAGCGCTAAAAAGTTCAACGCAAACGGAGATATTGTCTTTTAAAGTTGCGGCAGTTTATTGCCTACAAAAATGGCCGCTTTGGACTACAACGAGCTTCTTCCTGGGTTGGTGACATCATAAACCCTCGCTAGTCTCCGCAGATGTGACTTCTGCCCGTAATGGAGTACACTGCAAAAAATGCTTATTTAGTATTTCTGTCTTGTTTCCAGTCTAAATATCTTACAATTCTTAAATCAAGATGCATTTACTAGATCAGTAAAACAACATGAGATATTTTTACTTGTTTTGTTAAAAATAAAATCTAAATGAAGAGAGTTTTTGCTTAAAACAGGCAAAATGATCTCCCAATGGGGTGAGAAAAATAATGTTTTCCTTATGAATAAAAGTTTATTTTTCTGTGTGTGTGTGTGTGTGTTAGGCTGACAGACAGCGATGCAAACCGGGCGCGGTCATCGAAAGCCTCGTCAATCACGCACCTGGAGTTTTCTCAGGGACCTTCTCAGGTAACGCATCGCTTCACTGAGTTAAAGGGTTACTTCGGGGATTTAGCACGAAGCTTCGTATATAAACTGGGTCATTAATGTAGTAGAAATGTGAAATAATTGTTGAATTTGGTGCCTTCTAGAATGAGAAAACATTGAAAATGTATTTTTGGCTCATGTGGATAAAAGACAACAACTCCCAGAATGCATTGCTTCGCTGCCCTACGAGGCCACGCCCACAGCCGCCGCTACTGGAAATCATTCAGCTCAGTTAGAGAACAGACACTAACTTCAAGCTCACTTCATTTTGATATTTTCCCCCAGAAAACAAGATAAAATATCTCATGTCGTTTTACTGATCTAGTAAATGCTTCTTGATTTAAGAATATTTAGATATTTGGACTGAAAATAAGACAAAAACACTAAATAAGACGAGCATGTTTGGCAGTGTACTCCCGGGTTTAACCCTTTAACATCATCTCTCCTCGTCATCGCACTAACACGCCAGTGGGCGGGGCCAAAGTCCTGATGATGAAGTGGGTGTTGATCTTCTTCT
>NC_090180.1:48773766-48781266 GCF_024679245.1 Pseudorasbora parva
AGCGTAACGTTCTCCGGATGTTTGCCGAATGTTCAAGCGTAACGTTCTCCGGATGTTTGCCGAATGTTCAAGCGTAACGTTCTCCGGATGTTTGCCGAATGTTCAAGCGTAACGTTCTCCGGATGTTTGCCGAATGTTCAAGCGTAACGTTCTCCGGATGTTTGCCGAATGTTCAAGCGTAACGTTCTCCGGATGTTTGCCGAATGTTCAAGCGTAACGTTCTCCGGATGTTTGCCGAATGTTCAAGCGTAACGTTCTCCGGATGTTTGCCGAATGTTCAAGCGTAACGTTCTCCGGATGTTTGCCGAATGTTCAAGCGTAACGTTCTCCGGATGTTTGCCGAATGTTCAAGCGTAACGTTCTCCGGATGTTTGCCGAATGTTCAAGCGTAACGTTCTCCGGATGTTTGCCGAATGTTCAAGCGTAACGTTCTCCGGATGTTTGCTGAATGTTCAAGCGTAACGTTCTCCGGATGTTTGCGGAATGTTCAAGCGTAATGTTCTCCGGATGTTTGCCGAATGTTCAAGCGTAATGTTCTCCGGATGTTTGCCGAATGTTCAAGCGTAACGTTCTCCGGATGTTTGCCGAATGTTCAAGCGTAACGTTCTCCGGATGTTTGCCGAATGTTCAAGCGTAACGTTCTCCGGATGTTTGCGGAATGTTCAAGCGTAACGTTCTCCGGATGTTTGCGGAATGTTCAAGCGTAACGTTCTCCGGATGTTTGCCGAATGTTCAAGCGTAACGTTCTCCGGATGTTTGCCGAATGTTCAAGCGTAACGTTCTCCGGATGTTTGCCGAATGTTCAAGCGTAACGTTCTCCGGATGTTTGCCGAATGTTCAAGCGTAATGTTCTCCGGATGTTTGCCGAATGTTCAAGCGTAATGTTCTCCGGATGTTTGCCGAATGTTCAAGCGTAACGTTCTCCGGATGTTTGCCGAATGTTCAAGCGTAACGTTCTCCGGATGTTTGCCGAATGTTCAAGCGTAACGTTCTCCGGATGTTTGCCGAATGTTCAAGCGTAACGTTCTCCGGATGTTTGTAGAATGTTCAAGCGTAACGTTCTCCGGATGTTTGCCGAATGTTCAAGCGTAACGTTCTCCGGATGTTTGCCGAATGTTCAAGCGTAACGTTCTCCGGATGTTTGCCGAATGTTCAAGCGTAACGTTCTCCGGATGTTTGCCGAATGTTCAAGCGTAACGTTCTCCGGATGTTTGCCGAATGTTCAAGCGTAACGTTCTCCGGATGTTTGCCGAATGTTCAAGCGTAACGTTCTCCGGATGTTTGCCGAATGTTCAAGCGTAACGTTCTCCGGATGTTTGCCGAATGTTCAAGCGTAACGTTCTCCGGATGTTTGCCGAATGTTCAAGCGTAACGTTCTCCGGATGTTTGCCGAATGTTCAAGCGTAACGTTCTCCGGATGTTTGCCGAATGTTCAAGCGTAACGTTCTCCGGATGTTTGCCGAATGTTCAAGCGTAACGTTCTCCGGATGTTTGCTGAATGTTCAAGCGTAACGTTCTCCGGATGTTTGCGGAATGTTTTTTCATTACACTTGCTATTTAGTTTGTATTTGTTTTTTGATAATAAATTAATTCTTTAAATTGTTCTGATGAAATTATAGTACTGGGAGATTTCAATCGAAATTGGCTTGATAGATCCTCCTTGAAAGAGAGGAATCAGTTTGAGAGCTTAAATCTGACTCAATTAATACGTGAACCCACCAGAGTGGAAGGGAACTCCAGGTCTCTCTTAGACTGGATTTTGGTCACACATCCAGATAGAATCGCTGATTCAGGTGTTCTGTCTGACTGTTTTAGTGACCACTCAGTTATTTTTTGTACCTGGAAAATAAGGTTACCTCGTTTATCACCTAAAATAATCAAGGTAAGACAATTAAAAAATATGAATAATGATGCATTTATTCAAGATCTATTATGTATTAACTGGAACAGGATGGACTTAATCCCCTATGTTGATGATGCTTGGAATTTCTTTTATACGGAAGTTTTAAAAGTTATAGATAATCATGCTCCATGGGCTTCAGTTAAAGTAAAGGGCAGACATCTACCATGGATAACTGGTGACTTAATATTTCTTTTCAAGCAAAGGGACAAGGTTTGGGTGAGATATCATTTAACAAAAGATCTGGTGGATTGGACTGAGTACAAGCGATTGAGAAATGTTTGTTCTGTTAAAACAAGAAATGCCAAATCTGATTACTATAAAAATTCATTATTAAATGACCTTACAAATCCGAAGCATTTTTGGAAAAAACTTAATTATCTATTGAATAAATCTAATATGAGCAAAATTAAGAATAAATAATAATATTATTAGTAATCCAACCTCTGTAGCGGATGCTTTTAATCAACATTTCTCTTCTGTTTGTAATCTACGTCCACCTGACTTTTGTTACTCCAACTTTGTGAATAGTAATGTTGCAAACGGCTCTTTCTCATTTACTACAATTCTTCCTATTGAGGTGCAGCAGGCAATTTCTGAAATTAAATCTGGAAGTGCAGTTGGTATAGATGATCTCGAGGTAAAGTTTATTAAGGTTGCCTCTCATGTTCTAGCATATCCATTATGGGATTTATTTAATTTATCTATATCTACTTGTAAAGTCCCAGTCATGTGGAAGTGTGCTAGAGTAACACCTTTATATAAAAGTGGTGATCCTCTTGATCCTAATAATTACAGACCAATCTCAATTATTAGTAATGTAGTGAAAATATTGGAAAAAATTATATTCAAGAGATTGTTTAAATACATTAATGAGTTTTCTATTCTTTCTCCAAATTAATCAGGTTTTAGGCCCAAGTTTTCAACCACCACTGCTCTTTCAGAATTTGTTAATGATGTGACGTCGTCTTTGGACAATAATCTGTCCACTGGAGCAATATTTATAGATCTTACCAAAGCGTTTGATCTGGTTGATCATTATATTCTCTTAGACAAATTATATAATATTGGTCTCTCCGAACAGTCCATTTTATGGTTTAGTTCATATCTTCATTACAGACGTCAGTGTGTAATTGGTAATGATTCTTTCTCTCAGTTCGTGATAATGGATAAGGGTTCCTCAAGGTTCTTGTTTAGGCCCTCTTTTATTTTCAATTTTTATTAATGACCTCCCTCAAATTTGTGTTGATAGTCAAATTCTCTTGTATGCTGACGACACAGTTATTTATTTTTCAAAACGTGATATTAATTTAATGCAATCCTCACTGCAGTTTGATTTTAATATTATTCAAAGGTGGCTTTCGGATAACGGACTTATATTGAACAAAAGTAAATCATATAGTATGTTATTTTCCACTCGTTCTGTCCGGTATAACCAAGGTAACAGTCTATCAATTAAATTCTCAGATGGTTTACTTATGGAGCATGTTGAGAAATTTAAATATTTGGGCCTCTGGCTTGATTCCAGTCTCTCCTTCAGGCCTCATATTGACTCTATTGTGAGAAAAGTAAACTATTATTTAAGATTATTATATCGTTCAATTAATTGTTTTCCACCACTAATTAGATTAAGACTGGTAACTCAGCTATTATTTCCTATTATTGATTATGCTGACTTTGTTTATCTGAGTACAACAGAATCATGTTTGAAACCCTTAAATGTTGTCTATAACAGTCTCTGTCGATTTGTGTTGAGATGTCCGTTCCTGACCCATCATTGCTCTACGTATCAACAATTGAATTTTTTATCTCCTAAGGCCAGACGACAGCTACACTGGTTTCAGTTTATTTATAAATGTATCTTTTTTAATTATCCTCTTTACTTGAAGCAATATCTAGTCCCATATAGGTCAACTTATGGCCTGAGACACCTTGATCATCTTTGTTTTTCTGTCCCAAATATATCAAAAGAAATTGGAAGACGCGCTTTCAAATTCCAAGCTCCCTTTGATTGGAATAGCTTACCCTGTTCCTTAAGGTCCATCTCCTCCTTTCCACTCTTTAAGACAGCTCTGTTAGCTTATTTACAATCACGTGATCAGTGTAAATATTTCTCTATATGAGATGAATTATATATGGTCTATTTATTTATTTATTATTATTACTAATTTTACTAATTTAATTTATTACCTTTTTTATTTTATTTTTTATTTTATTTTATTTTTTATTTATTTATTTTTTATGTATACTTGGGTTATATGTATCTTTCTGTTTGTTCTTGGTGACTTAATCAAATACGGTGCTCTCAAATATGGTTCTCTCCTGTAATATTTTGTTTTTGAAATGACTTTATGCTGTTTATATGAATATTTTGTGGTCAGAGGGGGGACGGATTGGGGTGGTTGTTTGTGTGGAAGAGTTTTTGTGTGTGTGAGTGTGTAATTGTCTGATGTTATTTTGAGGACCCCCTCGAAAACGAGATGTTTCATCTCAAGGGGTTATCCTCTAATAAACTGAAACTGAAATGAAGCTAAAGAAAAGTTTGCTGGTGTGAACTTTAAAGCTAAATGTCCTGATGACGCATGCAAAGATATTAAAGACTGCATTAAACAACTGTGTGTGTGTGTGTGTGTGTGTGTGTGTGTGTGTGTGTGTGTGTGTGTGTGTGTGTGTGTGTGTGTGTGTGTGTGTGTGTGTGTGTGTGTGTGTGTGTGTGTGTGTGTGTGTGTGTGTGTGTGTGTGTGTGTGTGTGTGTGTGTGTTTCATAGTTTCAGTGATGATGTTCTGGTCTAGACGCTGGTTGAGTCATGTGACTGATGTCTCACTTAGACGGTGATTCACACACACACACACACACACACACACACACACACACACACACACACACACACACACACAGGTGTGTGTGTATCCGTGTCAGTCACAGGTGTGTTAGTCAGCCGCTAGTTCTTGCGGCTTTAGTCGTTCTGTTGTTTGAGGATCTGAAACACTAAACACTGACAAAACATTAGTATGACATTTAGATGTAACCGTAGATATGAATATGTACTGAGCACACACACACACACATATACACACACACATCAATTGACAATTCACAAAAAGAGTGTGTGTGTGAGTGCATGCGTGTGTGCGTGAGTGAGTTAGTGTGCGTGTGTGTGTGTGTGTGTGTGTGTGTAATAGCGCTGCTGTCCTCTGACCCTCAGGTAATGTGCAGGATTAGTGTTGCACCTGCAGGACTGAAGCTCTCGATCAATGCGGTCACATGACGTCAGATATCGACCCAGTCTGGAGCCTGTGATTGGCTGCTCAGAGCAATGATTTCATTGGTTCAGCTTCTGCCCGTGTTTTCTGGCTCTGCTAGAGCAGGTTTTCCTGCTTTAATGTTGATTATTCCTCATATTCTCCATTGTTGCGGCTCCTCTCTTCACAGACCGTCAGTAACTCTGTTTACTTCCTGAAGCCCCTCCTTCTAATGATTGACAGGTCAGTTTAAACGGTTATGGGATGCTCGTAACTAATCAACAGAGTCTGTTAAAGATGACGAAGTGGTCCCAAAGCTTGCGCACTCTTCTGCTACACACTCAAAAGTATCTTCACAATAAGAGTACACACTTTTAGGACGTAGTATAAGTCGGCAAATCGGGGCGCAGCATCTGTTTACTTCCTGTCTCTATGAAGCCCCTCCTTCTGTAAAGCACACTGTGCTCTGATTGGTCGGCTGGAGCGGTGTGTTGTGATTGGTGTTTGGGAAATGTCCCGCCCCTTACCATAACCACCAGTTTCAACACAGTACTAACTCAGCCAGGCTCCGCCCCTTTATTCTGTGCTCTGATTATTATAATGAGGAATATTGTGACGTTAAATATCAGTTGACCAAGAGCAGCTTGAGCTCCGCGGAAGTGACACGATGAGCTTCGTGTGTGTGTGTGTGTGTGTGTGTGTGTGTGTGTGTGTGTGTGTGTGTGTGTATAATCTCAGACAGGAAGAAGCCTCGCTCTTACCCAACGTCCTGTGCTGGAGAACAGGAAGTGAGGAGGAAAGAGGAAGTCCACTGTGACGCATCACATCCTGTCGGCATCAAGCGTGAGGATCCTCTCCTTCAGCAGATATCTGCTCTTGGTTTGAGCACAAGTGGAGACATTTTTTACTTAAATTGGCAGTTAATGAAGGTCATGCACCCTTATGATGGATAGAGGCAGTCGAGGTGATCTGATGTTGCTTTAATAAAGCTTCCTCATCTGTCTGTGTGTTCAGTAAGTTTAGAGATTCTGGAGTGTGTTCAGTAAGTTTAGAGATTCTGGAGTGTGTTCAGTAAGTTTAGAGACTCTGGAGTGTGTTCAGTAAGTTTAGAGACTCTGGAGTGTGTTCAGTAAGTTTAGAGACTCTGGAGTGTGTTCAGTAAGTTTAGAGACTCTGGAGTGTGTTCAGTAAGTTTAGAGATTCTGGAGTGTGTTCAGTAAGTTTAGAGACTCTGGAGTGTGTTCAGTAAGTTTAGAGACTCTGGAGTGTGTTCAGTAAGTTTAGAGACTCTGGAGTGTGTTCAGTAAGTTTAGAGACTCTGGAGTGTGTTCAGTAAGTTTAGAGACTCTGGAGTGTGTTCAGTAAGTTTAGAGATTCTGGAGTGTGTTCAGTAAGTTTAGAGATTCTGGAGTGTGTTCAGTAAGTTTAGAGACTCTGGAGTGTGTTCAGTAAGTTTAGAGACTCTGGAGTGTGTTCAGTAAGTTTAGAGACTCTGGAGTGTGTTCAGTAAGTTTAGAGACTCTGGAGTGTGTTCAGTAAGTTTAGAGACTCCGGAGTGTGTTCAGTAAGTTTAGAGACTCCGGAGTGTGTTCAGTAAGTTTAGAGACTCTGGAGTGTGTTCAGTAAGTTTAGAGATTCTGGAGTGTGTTCAGTAAGTTTAGAGACTCTGGAGTGTGTTCAGTAAGTTTAGAGACTCTGGAGTGTGTTCAGTAAGTTTAGAGACTCTGGAGCGTGTTCAGTAAGTTTAGAGACTCTGGAGTGTGTTCAGTAAGTTTAGAGACTCTGGAGTGTGTTCAGTAAGTTTAGAGACTCTGGAGTGTGTTCAGTAAGTTTAGAGACTCTGGAGTGTGTTCAGTAAGTTTAGAGACTCCGGAGTGTGTTCAGTAAGTTTAGAGACTCCGGAGTGTGTTCAGTAAGTTTAGAGACTCTGGAGTGTGTTCAGTAAGTTTAGAGACTCTGGAGTGTGTTCAGTAAGTTTAGAGACTCTGGAGTGTGTTCAGTAAGTTTAGAGACTCTGGAGTGTGTTCAGTAAGTTTAGAGACTCTGGAGCGTGTTCAGTAAGTTTAGAGACTCTGGAGCGTGTTCAGTAAGTTTAGAGACTCCGGAGTGTGTTCAGTAAGTTTAGAGACTCCGGAGTGTGTTCAGTAAGTTTAGAGACTCCGGAGTGTGTTCAGTAAGTTTAGAGACTCCGGAGTGTGTTCAGTAAGTTTAGAGACTCCGGAGTGTGTTCAGTAAGTTTAGAGACTCCGGAGTGTGTTCAGTAAGTTTAGAGACTCTGGAGTGTGTTCAGTAAGTTTAGAGACTCCGGAGTGTGTTCAGTAAGTTTAGAGACTCTGGAGTGTGTTCAGTAAGTTTAG
>NC_090180.1:48786266-48861266 GCF_024679245.1 Pseudorasbora parva
CCGATTTTGCGGTCTAAAAGAGAGAAAGTGATCGATGAATTATTGATCTGCGTTCCTCAGTGATCAGGGAAATATTGCATTAATTATCTTGAAATGTGTTTTATTCCACAACAACAAATATCTGCCAATGGGGTGAGAAAAATAATCTTAGTTCAAACAGAAAACAAGATTATTTTTCTCACCCCATTGGCAGATTATTTATCTTATTTTAAGCAAAAACTCTCTTCATTTAGAGTTATTTTCCCCAAAACAAGACAATTACTTTTGCTTGTCTAGTAAAAACTTCTTAATGTAAGAATTTTTAGATGTTTAGAAACAAGACAAAAATACTGAGTAAGAAAAGCATTTTTTGCAGTGTGATCAAATACACAGATCAAATATAAATGAATGTTCTCTGTTTGCTTTTTTTGAGAAGGTAAACTGCGGTAAGTGATGCATTGTGGGAAAACAGGTGTGTGTTTGAACAGCTGAGACGTGATCTTTCTGTCACACACACACACACACACACACACACACACACACACACACACACACACACACACACACACACACACACACACACACACACACACACACACACACACACACACTTGTCCTTCTCGTGTTGTACCATGCTCATTTCACACTCGCTCATACAAATGAACTGTGTGAAAAGAAACACTTCCCCCTTCTCTGGACAATCTACTCCCACACACACACACTCACACAAACTCTCTTTCTTTCACACACACACACTCACACAAACTCTCTCACACACACACACACACACACACACACACACACACACACACACTCACACATCAGTGTGACTCACACACAGTTTACCAACACACTGTGACTCAAATTCTGCTCGTGTTTCGTCGAGAACTGAGAACATTTTACTCTGCAAAAAAATAAATGTCCTACAATTCCAGCACAAACCTCCAAACACTCGTAAAGAGGAGAAGTGACTGAAGATGTGCACGCCAATCGCTGTATTTACTGTTCATGCTCGTAGAGCTACATTTGCAGCACTGACATCTTATTATACACTGTAAAAAAATATATTTAAAAAAAGTTACTTTTTAATATTTGAGTTCATTGAAATTAAAATGTTGAGTTAATACATTAAACATTATTTGAGATTCGACAACCTTTATTAAAATATTATTAGCAGATGTTGTAAGCATATTGGGTAATTGTGTGTTTTATTTGTGATGACGCAGCCAGATTGTGCTATTTTCATGATTTATCACATGTTTTATGTGGTTCAGATTCAATAATATTTTGAGTTTCTATTTATTAAACCAATTTCCTTCATTGTATCAACTCAGATTTTTTATTTCAATAAACTGAAAACTTTAAGGCAACCAGGTTACTTACTTTTTTAAGTTAAACCAACACATTTTTTTTACAGTGTAGGCATCTTTGGGCTTGTTGTTGTTTCCTCATATTAATAGGTAATGTGAGGTAACTTAGTTCATCTGGAGTGTGTACTTGGCCTTTGTCCCAGTGTCAGTTCTCTTTAACTGAGGAACATCAGCTGTTAAAGCCGTAAAAAAGCTTGCGCAACAGGGAGTTATTATACAGTAATTCTTCATGCTTTCTCTCACAGTCTGAGGCTGATGAATATGGCCATGATGTGTCTTCCTACAGCGGTGTTTAAGAAATGAAAAGCTACACACTCCATCAGTTAGGGATGGATGAACTGTTGACATGCTAGAAACATCATAAACACTGTAATAATGATCCCATTATTGACACTAAAGCATTTGACAATTTAAATCCAAACAGCGATGTTGTGGATCTCTCTCTATGTGTATATATATATATATATATAAACTTGCTACGGTCCTGTGTGTGTGTGTGTGTGTGTGTGTGTGTGTGTGTGTGTGTGTGTGTGTGTGTGTGTGTGTGTGTGTGTGTGTGTGTGTGTGTGTGTGTGTGTGTGTGTGTGTGTGTGTGTGTGTATCAGTGTGTGTGCGAGCTTATATCAGACTTTGAACAGATAAACTGTTCTTCTGCATTCTGAAAGTGCCGTTATTTGTTGTCGGGTCTGTGTAACTTATTATATTTATCATTTTACTCACACGGATACACACGCACACACACTAAAGCATTATGGATATGGTTCTGACTGTTAGGCCTGTGTGTGTGCGTGTGCGTGTGTGTGTGTGTGTGCGTGTGCGTGTGCGTGCGTGCGTGCGTGTGTGTGTGTGTGCGTGCGTGCGTGCGTGCGTGTGTGTGTGAAACTGCCAACTTCACCTCTGCATGGAGTCAAATAATCTCTCCCGGTAAAGAACAAACTAAACCCTCTGATGATCATGTGACGTCATTAAGGTCTTTTCCACAGAAGCGTTTAGGCCACATCCGGTCTGATGAACCAATCACTGATATGATGATGAGCATAATAATCTATACCAGTTAAGCTTAGACATGAACATTAATAATGACACACATTCGCGGAATGATTGAGTGTTAGGAAACACACACAGTGCTGACCCCTGCTGGACAGGACACAACAGTGGACACACACACACACACACACACACACACACACACACACACACACACACACACACACACACACACACACACACATGTTGGTCTATGTGGTTTACAGGGACTCTCCATAGGCGTAATGGTTTTTATACTGAACAAACCGTATTTTCTATCCCCTTACACTGCCCCTAAACCTACCCATCACACACACACACACACACACTGCCCCTAAACCTACCCATCACAGGAAACATTCTGCATTTTTACTTTCTCAAAAAATCATCATTTAGTATGTTTTTAAGGCCATTTGAATTATGAGGACATTTGATATGTCCTCATAAACCACATTTATAGTGTAATACCAGTGTAATACCCATGTAGTTATACAAATGTGTGTCCTCATAAACCACATAAACAGGCTCTCACACACACACACACACACACACACACACACACACACACACACACACACACACACACACACACACACACACAAACACACTGCTGACCCCTGCTGGACACAACAGTGGACACACACACAGATACAAACACATTAACAAATGAGTTATAGGACGTGTAATTATTAAATCCAATTACCAAACCATTAAATATCAAGTGTATGTATTAAATTATTATTATAGGCTTGTTTTGTGTGTTTAATGGAAGGCTTGGCTAAACAGACCGATAAGATTATAGATAATGATTATTAACTACTGTTTTATTAATATATGTGCCCCTGGAGCTCAACACCAGTCATATCTCACGGGTATATTTGTGCCAACAATACATTATAAGGGTCAAAATTATTTATTTTACTTTTATGCCAAAAATCATTAGGATATTAAGATCATGTTCTATGAAGATGTATATAAACATCCTATCGTAAATATATCATACATGTATTATTAGTAGTAATATGCATTGCTAAGGTCTTCATTTGGACAACTTTAAAGGAGATTTTCTAATATTTAGATTTTTTTTGCACCCTCATATTCCAGATTTTTTAAATAGCGTCCTAACATAATGTCCTAATATTTGGATATTCACCATGGATATTTGGATATTCACCATGGATATTTGAATATTTATCATGGATATTTGAATATTTATCATGGATATTTGGATATTCACCATGGATATTTGAATATTCACCATGGATATTTGAATATTTATCATGGATATTTGGATATTCACCATGGATATTTGGATATTCACCATGGATATTTGAATATTTATCATGGATATTTGGATATTCACCATGGATATTTGAATATTTATCATGGATATTTGGATATTCACCATTGATATTTGAATATTTATCACGGATATTTGGATATTCACCATGGATATTTGAATATTTATCATGGGTATTTGGATATTCACCATGGATATTTGGATATTCACCATGGATATTTGAATATTCACCATGGATATTTGAATATTTATCATGGATATTTGAATATTTATCATGGATATTTGGATATTCACCATGGATATTTGAATATTCACCATGGATATTTGAATATTCACCATGGATATTTGAATATTCACCATGGATATTTGAATATTTATCATGGATATTTGAATATTTATCATGGATATTTGGATATTCACCATGGATATTTGGATATTCACCATGGATATTTGAATATTTATCATGGATATTTGGATATTCACCATGGATATTTGAATATTTATCATGGATATTTGGATATTCACCATGGATATTTGGATATTCACCATGGATATTTAAATATTCACCATGGATATTTGGATATTTATCATGGGTATTTGGATATTCACCATGGGTATTTGGATATTCACCATGGATATTTGGATATTCACCATGGATATTTGGATATTCACCATGGATATTTGAATATTCACCATGGATATTTGAATATTTATCATGGATATTTGAATATTTATCATGGATATTTGGATATTCACCATGGATATTTGAATATTCACCATGGATATTTGAATATTTATCATGGATATTTGAATATTCACCATGGATATTTGAATATTTATCATGGATATTTGGATATTCACCATGGATATTTGAATATTTATCATGGATATTTGGATATTCACCATGGATATTTGGATATTCACCATGGATATTTGAATATTCACCATGGATATTTGGATATTTATCATGGGTATTTGGATATTCACCATGGGTATTTGGATATTCACCATGGATATTTGATTATTCACCATGGGTATTTGGATATTCACCATGGATATATGGATATTCACCATGGATATTTGAATATTCACCATGGATATTTGAATATTCACCATGGGTATTTGGATATTCACCATGGATATTTGGATATTCACCATGGATATTTGGATATTCACCATGGATATTTGGATATTCACCATGGGTATTTGGATATTCACCATGGATATTTGGATATTCACCATGGATATTTGGGTATTCACCATGGATATTTGAATATTCACCATGGATATTTGAATATTCACCATGGATATTTGGATATTTATCATGGGTATTTGGATATTCACCATGGGTATTTGGATATTCACCATGGGTTTTTGAATATTTATCATGGATATTTGAATATTCACCAAGGATATTTGGATATTCACCATGAATATTTGGATATTCACCATGGATATTTGGATATTCACCGTGGATATTTGGATATTCACCATGGATATTTGGATATTCACCATGGATATTTGAATATTCACCATGGATATTTGGATATTCACCATGGATATTTGGGTATTCACCATGGATATTTGGATATTCACCATGGATATTTGGATATTCACCATGGATATTTGGATATTCACCATGGGTATTTGGATATTCACCATGGATATTTGGATATTCACCATGGATATTTGGGTATTCACCATGGATATTTGAATATTCACCATGGATATTTGAATATTCACCATGGATATTTGGATATTTATCATGGGTATTTGGATATTCACCATGGGTATTTGGATATTCACCATGGGTTTTTGAATATTTATCATGGATATTTGAATATTCACCAAGGATATTTGGATATTCACCATGAATATTTGGATATTCACCATGGATATTTGGATATTCACCGTGGATATTTGGATATTCACCATGGATATTTGGATATTCACCATGGATATTTGAATATTCACCATGGATATTTGGATATTCACCATGGATATTTGGGTATTCACCATGGATATTTGGATATTCACCATGGATATTTGGATATTCACCATGGATATTTAGATATTCACCATGGATCTTTGGATATTCACCATGGATATTTGGATATTCACCATGGATATTTGAATATTCACCATGGATGTTTGGATATTCACCATGGATATTTGGATATTCACCATGGATATTTTGATATTCACCATGGATATTTGGACATTCACCAAGGATATTTGGATATTCACCATGGATATTTGGATATTCACCATGGATATTTGGATATTCACCATGGATATTTGGATATTCACCATGGATATTTGAATATTCACCATGGATATTTGGATATTCACCATGGATATTTGGATATTCACCATGGATATTTGGATATTCACCATGGATATTTGTATATTCACCATGGATATTTGGATATTCACCATGGATATTTGAATATTCACCATGGATATTTGGATATTCACCATGGATATTTGAATATTCACCATGGATATTTGAATATTCACCATGGATATTTGGATATTCACCATGGATATTTGGATATTCACCATGGATATTTGGATATTCACCATGGATATTTTGATATTCACCATGGATATTTGAATATTCACCATGGATGTTTGGATTTTCACCATGGATATTTGGATATTCACCATGGATATTTGAATATTTATCATGGATATTTGGATATTCACCATGGATCTTTGGATATTCACCATGGATATTTGAATATTCACCATGGATGTTTGGATATTCACCATGGATATTTGGATAATCACCATGGATCTTTGGATATTCACCATGGATATTTGGATATTCACCATGGATCTTTGGATATTCACCATGTATATTTGGATATTCACCATGGATATTTGAATATTTATCATGGATATTTGGATATTCACCATGGGTTTTTGAATATTTATCATGGATATTTGAATATTCACCATGAATATTTGGATATTCACTATGGATATTTGGATATTCACCATGGATAGTTGGATATTCACCATGGATATTTGAATATTCACCATGGATATTTGGATATTCACCATGGATATTTGAATATTCACCATGGATATTTGAATATTCAACATGGATATTTAAATATTCAACATGGATATTTGAATATTCACCATGGATATTTGGATATTCACCATGGATATTTGGATATTCACCATGGATATTTGAATATTCACCATGGGTATTTGAATATTCACCATGGATATTTGAATATTCATCATGGGTATTTGGATATTCACCATGGATATTTGAATATTCACCATGGATATTTGGATATTCACCATGGATATTTGAATATTTATCATGGATATTTGGATATTCACCATGGGTTTTTGAATATTTATCATGGATATTTGAATATTCACCATGAATATTTGGATATTCACTATGGATATTTGGATATTCACCATGGATATTTGAATATTCACCATGGATATTTGGATATTCACCATGGATATTTGGATATTCACCATGGATATTTGAATATTCACCATGGATATTTGAATATTCACCATGGATATTTGGATATTCACCATGGATATTTGAATATTCACCATGGATATTTGGATATTCACCATGGATATTTGGATATTCACCATGGATATTTGGATATTCACCATGGATATTTGGATATTCACCATGGATATTTGGATATTCACCATGGATATTTGGATATTCACCATGGATATTTGGATATTCACCATGGGTATTTGAATATTCAACATGGATATTTAAATATTCAACATGGATATTTGAATATTCACCATGGATATTTGGATATTCACCATGGATATTTGAATATTCACCATGGGTATTTGAATATTCACCATGGATATTTGAATATTCACCATGGGTATTTGGATATTCACCATGGATATTTGAATATTCACCATGGATATTTGGATATTCACCATGGATATTTGAATATTCACCATGGATATTTGGATATTCACCATGGATATTTGGATATTCACCATGGATATTTGAATATTCACCATGGATATTTGGATATTCACCATGGATATTTGGATATTCACCATGGATATTTGGATATTCACCATGGGTATTTGAATATTCAACATGGATATTTAAATATTCAACATGGATATTTGAATATTCACCATGGATATTTGGATATTCACCATGGATATTTGGATATTCACCATGGATATTTGGATATTCACCATGGATATTTGGATATTCACCATGGATATTTGGATATTCACCATGGGTATTTGAATATTCACCATGGATATTTGGATATTCACCATGGATAATTGAATATTCACCATGGGTATTTGAATATTCACCATGGATATTTGAATATTCATCATGGGTATTTGGATATTCACCATGGATATTTGAATATTCACCATGGATATTTGGATATTCACCATGGGTATTTGAATATTCACCATGGATATTTGAATATTCACCATGGGTATTTGGATATTCACCATGGGTATTTGAATATTCACCATGGATAATTGAATATTCACCATGGGTATTTGAATATTCACCATGGATATTTGAATATTCATCATGGGTATTTGGATATTCACCATGGGTATTTGGATATTCACCATGGGTATTTGAATATTCACCATGGATATTTGAATATTCACCATGGATATGTTAGGACAATGCAATTCACTGAAGTACCCTGGAGTGCCATGAAAATACCATGGTAAGTGAATAAGGAAATCATTCTTGTTCTTTTCCAGCTAATGCATTAATATCTCTCATATACTCTAAACTTATATACTATGAATATTGTTGGCTTTTATGATCAATTGCATGTGATGTTCCTCATTTGCAAGTAAAGTAACTCATATGTCATAGTTTTGTCCTAATTTGTCGTTAGTCTGCTAAATATCTGTTATTGGCCTGATGTTGCACGTATGGATGAACACAGAGCTCGAGATAAAGGCGTAAAGTAGAAATGGAGAATCAAGACAGAAACTAAGAGACTCAGGAAGTCACGGAGGGAAGTTTAGTGGTTTCTTGCGTCACACACACTTTACACTGAAGCTTGTTGCCGGTGCAGAGAGAAAGGTAAGGACTGGAGGCTTTTCTTTGTTGTTCTGTGTTTTTCTCGTCTCCGTTTTGTAATGTGGCTTTGGCTGTGAAGATGCTGGATCAGTCGGCCGTCCGAAGGCATCCGTTCGTGCCTAATGTTGGGGAAAAGCCTGAGATATTTTGATGATAGGAGTGTGAAGGCCTTCAGATGTGATCAGTCATTTCCGCAAGAGGCCGAGAGGAACGAGCTTATACTGAAAAACTCAGTTCTGATCGAGGCCAATGTGATGTGAAACGCTCGAGAGGACTTAGAGGATTTTAGACAAATTTCTGCGTTACTTCTGTAAGATATAAAGAGTGTGTAAGTGTGAGGGTGTGGCTTTGAATCGGTGCAAAACTCACAAGCGGAGAAGAGGAAACTATCAGGGTGGCACGCGACCCAACCCAACCCAACCCAACCCAACCCGGAGCTTCATGAGTGTGTGTGTGTGTGTCATGGTTCAGAATGACCACTGGAGCAGATGACATGTTACATGTGCAGGTTTGCATGGCTTTAGATGTCCTGTTTTTGCATTTCCTTTTTGCATTTGTGCTGTTCTATCTGTTTCCTGTGGTTTTGAACCTAGAGGAGTGTTTTATTTCTCAGGCCGCACTTTCGTTATTTCTGAATGTCTCAAAAAATGCTTTTCTTACTTAGTATTTTTGTCTTGTTAGTATCCAAGTCCAAACATCTAAAACTTCTTAAACCAAGAAGTATTTACTAGACAAGTAAAAGTAATTGTCTTGTTTTGGGAAAATAACTCTAAATGAAGAGAGTTTTTGCTTAAAATAAGATAAATAATCTGCCAATGGGGTGAGAAAAATAATCTTAATTCAAACAGAAAACAAGATTATTTTTCTCACCCCATTGGCAGATTATTTATCTTATTTTAAGCAAAAACTTTCTTCATTTGAGTTATTTTTCCCAAAACAAGACAACAAATTGTACTTGTCTAGTAAATGTTTCTTAATGTAAGATTTTTTTAGATATTTTGACTAGAAACAAGACAAAAATACTGAGTAGGAAAAGCCTTTTTTGCAGTGAACGTTGTCTTTTTCTGGGTTATGTGAACATTAAGGGAACCTTTCAGTTTCCATGATCTGTGCTTTATTTCACTTTCTATTAATGTTACTGGAAGAGCGTTTGATCATAACCTTCTGATATGACGTTTTCGGTTATTTTAGTAATAATGTTGTATCGATATTGAATCTTAAATCAAGATGCATTTACTTGAGAATGAGAATGACATAAGATGTCTCAATTGGCTGTCAGTGTTAATGAAAAGTAATAATATGAGTTCCTTTAGTTTTTTTAATGGATATTTCAAATCTCCAGTTTTCTGAACATGATAACTTTTGTGGATGAATCTCATGTTCTCACACGTAAATGCCTGGAAGAATTGCACATATATCCCTTCATGGCCACAGGTGTATAACTCCAGCTCTCGGCCTGCAGACGCTTCTACACACATTAGTGAAAGAATGGGTCGCTCTCAGGAGCTCAGTGAACTCAAGCGTGGGGCCGTGATAGGCTGACACCTGTGCAATAAGGCCATTCCTGACATTTCCTCACTACTAAATATTCCACGCTCAACTGTTAGTGGGATTAGAACAAAGAGGAAGCCATTGGGAACAACAGCAACTCAGCCACGAAGTGTTAAATCCCAGAGCGGGGTCAGCGCATGCTGAGGGTCACAGTGCGCAGAAGTCTCCAACTTTCTGCAGAGTCAACAGCTCCAGACCTCCGGACTTCTGTGGCCTTCAGATGAGCTCAAGAACAGCGGAGAGAGCTTCATGGAATGGGTTTCCATGGCCGAGCAGCTCATCCAAGCCTTACATCACCAAGAGCAATGCAAAGCGTGGGATGCAGTGGAGTAAAGCAGCCGCCACTGGACTCTAGAGCAGTGAGACGTGTTCTCTGAGCGACCAATCACGCTTCAGTCAGACAATCACATGGACGAGTCTGGGTTTGGTAGTCACCAGGAGAACGGGACTCGCCTGACTGCTTTGTGCCAAGTGTAAAGTTTGGTAGAGGGGGGATTATGGGGTAGGCTTGTTTTTCAGGGGTTGGCCGCTTAGTTCCAGTGAAAGGAACTCTTAATGCTTCACCAAGACATTTTGGACAATTTCATGCTCCCATCTTTGTGGGATCAGTTTGTGGACGGCCCCTTCCTGTCCCAGCATGACTGCTCTCCAGTGCACAAAGCGTCGCTCCATAAAGACATGGATGAGGAGTTTGGTGTGGAGGAACTGGACTGGCCTGCACAGAGTCCTGAGCTCAACCCGATAGAACATCTTTGGGATGAATTAGAGCGGAGACTGAGAGCCAGGCCTTCTCGTCCAACATCAGTGCCTGACCTCACAAATGAGCTTCTAGAAGAATGGGCAAAAATCCCCATAAACACACTCCTAAACCTTGAGGAAAGCCTTCCCAGAAGAGCTGGAGCGGTTAGAGAGGGTGGGCCGACTCCAGATTAAACCCCACGGGTTAACAATGGGATGGCATTAAACACTTTTGGGGATATAGTGTAGATATATATGCAATACACTCAGTGGCCACTTTATTAGGTACACCTTGCTAGTAGTGGGACTGTGTGTGTGTGTGTGTGTGTGTGTGTGTGTGTGTGTGTGTGTGTGTGTGTGTGTGTGTGTGTGTGTGTGTGTGTGTGTGTGTGTGTGCACACTGTATATTACACAGTTTTTCTTTTCTTTTGTTTCTAATTTAAGTGAGTAAATGCTCTGGAAGAATATATAATTAAATATTATTGAACCATAAAGCAACCAATATTTTTAAGAATGAACACAGTTGTTATGTTATGTTAAACATTTTCTGAATTCGGTGGCTTTCAAAATGTTTTTTTTTTTTTTTTTTTTTGAAGAGATATATGTCCTATCTCTCGAGATGATCCATCAGCGGTTCTGGAGGATGTAGTTCATCAGTGATGGTCATCCATCAGGATTCAATATTCACTGCAGCCGTCATGTGGGGTTTAACTTCAGCAGTTCACACAAACACTCATTAAACAGCTCACACACACACACACACACACACACACACACAAGGCCTGAATGTTAGAGAGGAGGTGAAAGACGTGCAAAATGAGGAGAGGCCGTAGAAAAGGAGGAAGTCGGGATAAAGTGTTCGGATGCGATCTGCTGGAGCATCTGTCCTCCACCGCGCAGGAGAGTAAGTTCACTCTCGTGTGTTTCAAACTCTTTCTGTCTCACACACACACATACACACACACACACCCTCTTTCTGTCTCACACACACTCACACACACTCTCCTTCTGTCCGTCCCGAGCAGTTCCTCAAGTGTTACGCATCTGCAGTGAGTTCATCGAGGAGCATGGGATCGTGGACGGGATCTACAGACTGTCTGGAGTCTCATCCAACACACAGAAGCTACGGTGTGTGAAACTGTTATTAACTAAAACTAAACACTGCAAAAAATGCTGGTTTCGAGTCCAAACATCTAAAAATTCTTAAAACAAGAAGTATTTACTAGACAAGTAAAAGTAATTGTCTTGTTTTGGGAAAAATAACTCAAAATGAAGAGAGTTTTTGCTTAAAATAAGATAAATAATCTGCCAATGGGGTGAGAAAAATAATCTTAACTCAAACAGAAAACAAGATTATTTCTCTCACCCCATTGGCAGATTATTTATCTTATTTTAAGCAAAAACTCTCTTCATTTTGAGTTATTTTCCCCAAAACAAGACAATAATTTTTACTTGTCTAGTAAATGTTTCTTAATGTAAGAATGTTTAGATATTTTGACTAGAAACAAGACAAAAATACTGAGTAAGAAGAGCATTTTTTGCAGTGTATTAACTTAAACTAAAGGCTTGAGTTCATTGATAGAAGTGTGTTTTCTCACTGAGTGTGTGTGTGTGTGTGCAGGAGTGAATTCGACTCCGAAGGCTCTCCGGATCTGAATAAGGATGTGTATCTGCAGGACATTCACTGTGTGAGCTCGCTGTGTAAGGCTTACTTCAGAGAGCTGCCCAATCCTCTGCTCACATACGAGCTCTACGACCGCTTCGCCGTGAGTCTGCATCACAACACTTCAGAAATACATACAAGCGTCTGCTTTAAAGGGTTAGTTCAGCCAGAAATGAAATGTCTGTCACTAACTCCTCTCCCTAATGTCGCTCCACACCCGTAAGACCTCCGCTCATCTTCACACACAGTTTAAGATATTTTATATTTAGTCCGAGAGCGTATGCAAGTGTATGCACACTATACTGTCCATGTCCAGAAAGGGAATAAAAACATCATCACAGTAGTCCATATGAGACATCAGTGGGTTAATTAGAGTCTCTTGAAGCATCCAAAATACATTTGGGTCCAAAAATAACAAAAACTACGACTTTATTCAGCATTGGCTTCTCTTCCGCGTTTGTGTTCAATCCTCAAATAAAGATTCAAACGGTTATGAATCAGCGAATTGATCATATGGACTACTGTGATGATGTTTTTATTCCCTTTCTGGACATGGACAGTATAGTGTGCATACACTATAGGTCTTACGGGTGTGGAGCGACATTAGGGAGAGGAGTTAATGACAGACATTTCATTTTTGGCTGAACTAACCCTTTAATGTCTGCAAATTAATATGGGAGATGTTGATCCATATGCAAAGCAATGGCTGATATAATGCCACTATTTAATGATATGTACAAAAAATATATAATGGCTGTATTCATAAATATGCACAATTTGAAAGCAGCCCAGCTCACAAAAATGTTCTAAGAACTTTTAGCTAAGATTCCCATAAGGTCATAAAAACATTAGTTCTGTGAATGTGTAGTTTCTTTTAAAGGAAAAGGGAATATTCCATTATATCATTGTTCAGACATTATGGGAACTTTATTTAGACATTAAGAAAAAAACAATTTAAATGAGAAAAACACAATAAAATGACTAAAATTAGAATGAAATTTAAAATATGAAAATAACAAATTAACTCTAAATATTACTGAACGCTATAATATAAATGATACTAAAATAAAGCATCTTCTGAGGGGAAGAAGAAGCAGAAATAAGCGACAGAAGCACTGCTGACATGTCATTTTTAATTTATTTTAAAGCAGATGCTCTGTTCTTCTTTCTTTATACAGCACAGGCCAAACGTTTGGACACATCACTATCTGTAATGTTTCTGAAGTTTCTTCTGCTCATCAAGCCTGCATTTATTTGATCAAAAATACAGAATTAATTTTTAATATTGTGACATATTCTTACAATTTAAAATAATTGATTGTCCATTTATTCTCCTTTAAATGCTGATTTATTTCTGTGACTGAATGTTCAGGATGGTTCCTCCAGTCTTCAGTGATCATGATCATCAGAAATCATTCTCAGATGAGGATTCATTACGAGTGTTGGAGACCGTTCTGCTGAATAATATATCTGAGGAATAAAAGGCTCAAAAGAACTGCATTTATTCAAAATAAAAACATCTTTTCAAATCATATAAATCTCCTTTACTATCAATTTAACACATCCTTGCTGAATAAAATTACTGATTTATTTCAAAAATAGAAAGAAACAGCACTCGTAATGAATCCTCATCTGAGAATGATTTCTGAAGATCATGATCACTGAAGACTGGAGGAACCATCCTGAACATTCAGCTCTGACCACACAAATAAATCAGCATTAAAGGAGAATAAATGGACAACCAATTATTTTAAATTGTAATAATATATCACAATATTACATTTGTTTCTGTATTTTTGATCAAATAAATGCAGGCTTGATGAGCAGAAGAAACTTCTGTCAGAAACATTACAGATAGTAATGAGTCCAAACGTTTGGCCAGTGCTGTATGTTCAGATATTAATGCAACATCTTATTCTGGGGGCCATGAAACTTTTGTGAAAATAAAAATAAATGCCGGCAACCTTTTTTACAAGCACTGGTGGGGTAAGAGCTGATATTGTGTTAGTATTTCAGCAGTTCATCTCATTTGCACTTGGTCTTCCGTCGGCAGGACGCAGTGGCCGTTCAGCTGGAGGACGAGAGGCTGGTGAAGATTGGAGAAGTTCTGAAGGATTTACCAGCTCTTCACCACAGGTCAACATTTAGATCAAGCTCTTACACTCAAATAAACTTCTCAGAAACCTGCACGAAACATCTGTCAAGCTCCAAAAAGAACCACTCAACTAAATCAAAGTGTCATAGCAGATTTCCTTTCTAAAGCCCTATCCGCAGGGGATTAGTTTCATCGGTGGACCTCTGGTGATTTGTAATAATTGCAGGTGTTGTCTGTGATCTTAATCCCGTGTGAATCGGCCATGTCTGTAATCTGTAAAGTAAAAATTCCCCCGCAAATGACCGCCCATATTTCTGCGACCACCGATCCTGTGATAATATCAGTCCCGTGCGAATCGACATCTGGGATTTGGCCAGGATTAGGGCGGATCGTTTATCATTTTTTGCAAGGGTTTTGTTTTCCGTTGCACATTTCTATCTTAATCTTTCATGAAGAATGGAGGCTGCGTTCATAATGCGCACCGTTATGAATTACCAGATTATACTTTCACTTTAGAATGAGGACCAATTTGGGAGCAATTTGCTTGAATGATGTGTTTAATGTTAATATCAGGACTATTCTTAATGAAAAACATAACCGAACAGTACAATGACAAGCTCGCTTTAGTGTGCGCGTTTACATTTATCTTTGAAACTGAATCTTGTCACTCGTGATTAATGAAATCTGACTCCTGCTCAGGTCAGTTTTTAATCGTAGCGTCTGTTCTCTAACTGAACGAAATTGTTTTTATTACGGTTAAACAATCAAAACGATATCGATACATAGTTATGATTTTATACAGCTATATCTATAACGAAAAAACATTTACAAGTCTTGACATCATATCCGGGAGAAAAGTCGGTAAATTCGAGTACAATCACAGGTTTTGTTTATCCGGTGTGAATGCGCCGCAAAACTCAGATGTGGGAGTAATTTCTAAACCACAGAGGTCCAGATAATACTAATCCTGTACGAATACGGCTAAAGATTGTTTTGAAGATGAAGATTTTTGGGTGAACTGACCCTTTAAAGCACAACTGCGGTGAGAGATGCCCCTAGGGGTGATTAACAGACGGTCAGCGAGTGATCGTTCTCTGGGATGCGTTTTCATGAAAATCGAATGTAAAGAGTTTAATCTTCAGAACGCATCCCAGAGAACGATCTACTCGCTGACCGTCTGTTAATCACCCCTAGGGGCATTTCTCACCGCAGTTGTGCTTTAAGATCCATCCACTGAAAAATAGAAACCTTATTTTAGGAGTGTAACAACTAAAGACGCAGAGAATATGGTTATGACTGTCCTTAACTCATCATGGTTTATTGTGTTTCTCTCTTGAGTTTGACAGAATAAATCTAATGGCATCTTCAACACACTCTGTCTTCCAGAACGCTGGAATATCTAATGCGTCATCTGGTCAAAATGTCCACATATGCGTCCGAGACCAACATGCACTCCAGAAACCTCGCCATCGTTTGGGCCCCAAACCTCCTCCGGTACGTGTGTGTGTGTGTGTGTGTGTGTGTGTGTGAGACCCTCTGAGATTCATTTTTGATGGAGGGAAAAATCATAAATGTTTAATTAAACATAAGCAATTATAAATATGGATTTATTGATTGGTCAATCAGTGCATAACTCTCTGCAGATCGAAGGACATCGAGTCGACTGGTTTTAACGGCACGGCAGCGTTCATGGAGGTTCGGGTTCAGTCCATCGTGGTGGAGTTTATTCTCACTCACGTGCCCGAGCTTTTCCCTGGATCAGGTATTTAATCTTCCTCAGTCGGCATGAAAGTCTTTTCTCTCCTATTGTGCTTTATATCCACCCTGCGTCCCAATTCACACACTATCCACACTACATAGGATTCGAAAATAGAGTTAGTACGTCTAATACGGCAGGAGATTAAACTGAATGTGGAGGATTTGAACTGTGTGATGATTGACAGGTCAGTTTAAACGGTTATGGGATGCTCGTAACTAAGCGACAGAGTCTGTTAAAGATGGCGAAGTAGTCCGAAAGCTTGCACACTCTTCTGCTACACACTCAAAAGTATCTACACAAAAAGAGTGCACACTTTTAGGACGTAGTATAAGTCGGCGAATTGGCGTGCAGCATCTGTGAATTGCTTCTCAAACAAGAACAAATGTGGGCGGGGCTTGATTGTGTCTGTGGGGAGTTGATTGGATGGCTGTGGTTTGCTATTGGCTGATCTCGTGAGTGACAGGTGGCCCCGCCCTCGTCATCAGAGAAGAGATGAGATATCACTCTCCTTATTTTGATATTGTTATATCTTCAGTCATTTCTCTTGATTTAGGAATGTTTTGTTTGTGCTGGAAAACAACAGAGCTATGTATTGCGCTGCTGAATGCTAGTGTCCTGCTTTATCTCAGGATTGTCTGTGGAGCGCAGGAAGTCCCTCCCATCGCCCTCCATTCTGTCGGGTCAGGAGGATCATTTCTTCAAGTCTCTTCCTCTTGGAAACCTCAGTCCTGGAGATGGACCTCTGCCCATGCGGCCCTACCACGCTATCATTGACGGCACTGACAAGTACGCCTGCCATCTCACTGTCCACATTATACAGAAGTGATGCTGACGTGAAGCAGTGATGCTTTCCTCACAACCTTTTTTTGTTTTCTTTTATTTAAAATCTTGTATTTTGCCATATTTTTATTGTTTGGACCCCACCCTACTAACTACATAATTATGGTTTGATTCCTTACTTTACTGATATCTTGTTTGACTCTATTATTTGATGACCGATCAGCAACTTAATTTTTTGTGTGACCGACTGAAGTGTGCACTATATTTACTATATAATTTTTAATGTTTATTTTATTTATTTTATTTTACCAAGTGTAACATCCCTCACATCATGAGAGTTGAGAAAAGTATGCCAATGTGACGAGTTAACATTTAAATAACGACTATTTTGAGACTTATACTGATGCTGAGACTGATGCTGAGACTGATGCTGAGACTGCTGATGCTGAGACTGATGCTGAGACTGATGATGCTGAGACTGCTGATGCTGAGACTGATGCTGAGACTGCTGATGCTGAGACTGATGCTGAGACTGATGCTGAGACTGATGCTGATGCTGATGCTGATGCTGATGCTGATGCTGATGCTGATGCTGAGACTGATGCTGATGCTGAGACTGATGCTGAGACTGATGCTGATGCTGAGACTGATGCTGAGACTGGGACTGATGCTGATGCTGATGCTGAGAATGATGCTGAGACTGATGCTGATGCTGAGACTGATGCTGAGACTGATGCTGATGCTGAGACTGATGCTGATGAGTCTCAGCATCAGCATCAGTATCAGCATCAGCATCAGCATCAGTCTCAGCATCAGCATCAGTCTCAGCATCAGCATCAGCATCAGCATCAGCATCAGTCTCAGCATCAGCATCAGCATCAGTCTCAGCATCAGTCTCAGCATCAGCATCAGTCTCAGCATCAGTCTCAGCATCAGCATCAGCATCAGTCTCAGCATCAGTCTCAGCATCAGTCTCAGCATCAGCATCAGTCTCAGCATCAGCATCAGTCTCAGCATCAGCATCAGCATCAGTGTCAGCATCAGTCTCAGCATCAGCATCAGTCTCAGCATCAGCATCAGTCTCAGCATCAGTCTCAGCATCAGCATCAGTCTCAGCATCAGTCTCAGCATCAGCATCAGTCTCAGCATCAATCTCAGCATCAGTCTCAGTCTCAGCATCAGCATCAGCATCAGCATCAGTCTCAGCATCAGTCTCAGCATCAGCATCAGTCTCAGCATCAGTCTCAGCATCAGTCTCAGCATCAGCATCAGTCTCAGCATCAGTCTCAGCATCAGCATCAGTCTCAGCATCAGTCTCAGCATCAGCATCAGTCTCAGCATCAGTATCAGCATCAGTCTCAGCATCAGCATCAGTCTCAGCATCAGTCTCAGCATCAGTCTCAGCATCAGCATCAGTCTCAGCGTCAGTCTCAGCATCAGCATCAGTCTCAGCATCAGTCTCAGCATCAGCATCAGTCTCAGCATCAGTCTCAGCATCAGTCTCAGCATCAGTCTCAGCATCAGTCTCAGCATCAGTATAAGTCTCAAAATAGTCGTTATTTTTAAATGTTAACTCGTCACATTGGCATACTTTTCTCAACTCTCATGATGTGAGGGATGTTACACTTGGTAAAATAAAATAAATAAAATAAACATTAAAAATTATATAGTAAATATAGTGCACACTTCAGTCGGTCACACAAAAAATTAAGTTGCTGATCGGTCATTAAATAATAGGGTCAAACAAGATATCAGTAAAGTAAGGAATCAAACCATAATTATGTAGTTAGTAGGGTGGGGTCCAAACAATAAAAATATGGCAAAATTCAAGATTTTAAATAAAATAAAACAAAAAAAGCTGAGACTGATGCTGAGACTGATGCTGAGACTGATGCTGATGCTGAGACTGATGCTGAGACTGATGCTGATGCTGAGACTGATGCTGAGACTGATGCTGAGACTGATGCTGATGCTGAGACTGATGCTGATGCTGATGCTGAGACTGATGCTGAGACTGATGCTGATGCTGAGACTGATGCTGAGACTGATGCTGATGCTGAGACTGATGCTGATGCTGATGCTGATGCTGAGACTGAGACTGATGCTGAGACTGATGCTGACACTGATGCTGATGCTGAGACTGATGCTGAGACTGATGCTAATGCTGAGACTGATGCTGATGCTGAGACTGATGCTGACACTGATGCTGATGCTGAGACTGATGCTGAGACTGATGCTGACACTGATGCTGATGCTGATGCTGAGACTGATGCTGAGACTGATGCTGATGCTGATGCTGATGCTGATGCTGAGACTGATGCTGATGCTGATGCTGAGACTGATGCTGAGACTGATGCTGATGCTGATGCTGAGACTGATGCTGAGACTGATGCTGATGCTGATGCTGAGACTGATGCTGAGACTGATGCTGAGACTGATGCTGATGCTGAGACTGATGCTGATGCTGAGACTGATGCTGAGACTGATGCTGATGCTGATGCTGAGACTGATGCTGAGACTGATGCTGACTGATGCTAAGACTGATGCTGATGCTGAGACTGATGCTGAGACTGATGCTGAGACTGATGCTGATGCTGATGCTGATGCTGAGACTGATGCTGATGCTGATGCTGAGACTGATGTTGAGACTGATGCTGATGCTGATGCTGATGCTGAGACTGATGCTGATGCTGAGTCTGATGCTGATGCTGATGCTAAGACTGATGCTGAGACTGATGCTGATGCTGATGCTGAGACTGATGCTGAGACTGATGCTGACTGATGCTGAGACTGATGCTGAGACTGATCCTGAGACTGATGCTGAGACTGATGCTGAGACTGATGCTGAGACTGATGCTGAGACTGATGCTGACTGAAGCTGAGACTGATGCAGAGACTGATGCTGACTGATGCTGAGACTGATGCTGACTGATGCTGAGACTGATGCTGACACGGAGACTGCTGATGCTGAGACTGATGCTGATGCTGAGACTGATGCTGAGACTGAGACTGATGCTGATGCTGAGGCTGAGGCTGATGCTGAGACTGATGCTGAGACTGAGACTGATGCTGATGCTGATGCTGATGCTGATGCTGAGGCTGATGCTGATGCTGATGCTGAGGCTGAGGCTGAGACTGAGAATGATGCTGATGCTGAGGCTGATGCTGAGACTGATGCTGAGACTGAGACTGATGCTGATGCTGATGCTGAGGCTGATGCTGAGACTGATGCTGAGACTGAGACTGATACTGATACTGATACTGATGCTGAGACTGATGCTGATGCTGATGCTGAGGCTGATGCTGAGGCTGAGGCTGAGGCTGATGCTGAGACTGATGCTGAGACTAAGACTGATGCTTTAACAGTGTGTAACATCAGTGATGATGATGGTTTGAGGCAACACTGCTGTACTGTTTCACCTTACACTCAGCACATACTCAATTGATCCTCTGTGTTGTGTTCAGGAGGAAAGGCTCACTCAAAGGAAGAAAGTGGAAATCCATCTTTAATTTGGGCGGGAGACTTCATGATCCCCGCAAAAAGACCAAATACTGCCCTAAAGGTGACTCCATGGGGTTTTGCATGACTAAAGTCAACAGATGATTAACTATAAACCCTTCCTCGCTCCCATCTAATGCTTTGCTTTCATTCTTCATCTTCACTTGATCTGAATGCACAGAGAAAGAGAAGACGACACTGAGGCCTGCGAAGAGCATGGACTCGCTCAGCTCCGGCCCTTTTGCAGTAGAAGGTATGAGGAGCTTTATGATATGATAGAGAATCATATGCATGTGCTTGTGATTGATTTAGCCCTCATCCTTCCCTCTTTTTGACTAATTAAAAAAAAAAAAAATATATATATATATATATATATATATATATATATATATATATATATATATATATATATAGAATAATTGAGAGTTCATCTGAGTGTTCCAAGACTTTAGGACTTTAGTCACACTTGAACCATGAATGCACAACATTTTTTGACTGGATTCCAGGAGTTTATGTGGTTGAAATGTTAAAAAGAAACACATTTTTCCCACGCGGGTCAATTTGACCCGCAATGGAATGAATGGACTGTGAAGAATGCTTCAGTACACATAGAAAAACCTAAAAATGCTAAAACTAACAAAAATGTATTTTATAATGTCTACATG
This sequence comes from Pseudorasbora parva, assembly GCF_024679245.1. Lineage (NCBI taxonomy): Eukaryota > Metazoa > Chordata > Actinopteri > Cypriniformes > Gobionidae > Pseudorasbora > Pseudorasbora parva. The sequence continues at coordinate 48,807,781 of NC_090180.1, forward strand.
TATATCTGAATGCATACTGAAGAGAAACTGACTTTAGGACCCAGCGGAACAGCTCATCCGCTCCATAGAGAGCTACATGAGTCATGAAATGCCATGTGATATTATTATTTTTCCACAAGAGGTCAGCAGAGACACCCAATGTGAGATATTACGAGCTGAAAGGAGCCGTTCACACCTCCTGATAGTTTCCTCACCCCCATCTCATCCAAGATGTTCATGTCTTTGAACAATGAAGTTTTTTGAGGAAAACATTCCAGGATTTTTCTCCACATAATGGACTTCATTGGGAACCAACGGTTGAAGGTCCAAATCAACGCAGTTTCAGAAGAAGAGCCATTTCTCCATTATGTGGAGAAAAATCCCCCACACACACGTAATGTTTTCCTCAAAAAACTTCACTTTTCCACTAAAGAAAGAAAGCCATGATCATCTTGGATGAGATAGGGGTAAGGAATAATAATATCACATGACATTAAATGACTCTTGTAGCTCTATATGGAGCGGACAGATCTGGACAATATCAGCTCATTTACTCGAGTCCTGTACTGAAGTTCACTGTTTGAGTCTCTGTGCTTTACTGGAGTATTATTTTTTCTGTAATCTTCTGACTTTAACTTCACTCCATCTGAAAGACAAATATCGTCCTCTTTACTCCACTACATTTCTATCAAGGTCCTCGAAGTGGAAAGTCGTTTCTGTCGCAGCTTTGAAAGTCAGTGATGATTTTTTTCTTCTTTAAAAGGTGTTTGGGTTTTTGCAGAAAGCCTTTCAGGAATCACTCTTGTAGAGTCTCGTGAAGTTCAATGATTTCACAGCATTTATTAAACACTGATTTATAGTTTAGAGCAAAATGGAAGAAGACGGATGTCCAAATGCTCATTTAGTGGAGTATTCACATAAACAAAGTTGATTCTGTCTTCAGTGAAGGTGAACAGTGTGAGAATATCAGATGTGTATCAGTGTATTGGAACCGTGCATTCGGCCTTAAAGTGACAGCAGCTTTGTAACTTTTCTACAAGTATTTAAATGAGTTTAAGTTAGTCGTCTGCTAGTGTGTCAGATGGAGCGTCACTGACTGGCTTAAACCATGATGGCATAATGTGCATTTATACAACTATAATACAATAATGCGGCGACATAAAGAAGGACATTTACTTTTAATACTTAAATACTTTTAAACAAAATACTTCTGTACTTTTACTCCAGTAAAAATCTGTTTTTACAACTTTCCCTTGTAACGGAGTAATATTTGACCTTTTACTTTTACTCAAGTAATGAAGTTGTGTACTTTGTCCACCTCTGGGAGCGGATGAGCTGTTCCGCTGGGTCCTAAAGTCAGGTTCTCTTCAGTATGCATTCAGATATACATGTAGACATTATAACATTTTTTTTGTTAGTTTTAGCAGTTGTAGGATTTTCTATGTGTACTGAAGCATTCCTCGTAGTCCATTCATTCCACTGGGGGTCAAATTGACCCTCGAGGGAAGAATTTGTTACTTTTTAAAATTTCAACCACATAAACTCCTCGAATCCAGTCAAATTTTGGAAATTTGAGTGACAAAACAAATCAGAAAATGTTCCTTTTGAACTGAACCAATCCTTTAATCAATCAATCAGTCATCTTTATTTCTATCGCTCTTCTCCAGCGCCGATTGTGTCAGAGCAGCTTCAGTGTTAAACAGGACAATACTGCAGCAGAATTAGATTTGGCTGTACAGTCGTTCTGGAGTAAACAGTGATGTTATCAGCTTATTTTCATTTATCAGAGAGAGACAATGCTGGCAGATCAGGTTAGAGTTTATAGAATTAAAGAAGACCTAATTCATAAATTTTATTTTGTATATTTAGTTGAATAACTTTGATCATAATTTTTAAAAGAGTTATGCATGACATTGTGGTATTTTGAATTGAATTTTAAGTTTATAATTTATTGATCATTCCAGTAATTTAAGGGTATTTAAAATAAAATAAATAGAAAAAACTATTATCAAAATGAAACAAAGCTTTCTGGACAAAAAAAGTATGATATAGGGCTCTGGGTCATATTGACCTGTGAGGGAAGGATTTGTTACAAAGTGTATTGATATCGTAATGTGTCTTTTAGATTCGAAGCATTCTCCGGCTCATCTTCCCCCTCTGCTGCTGTCCACGGCCTCGGGCAGCTCAGAGGGCGTGGCCTCAGCCGGAGGGGGCGTGTCCAGTGGATATGCGGTGACATACAGACGGACGGGCGGAGCTCAGGTCAGTATGGTCAGCACTGGGACTCCAGGCACTTACAATCGTCTGGACTCGGGAGCCAATGGGGCGGAGGGGGCGTCGTCGGGCGTGTCCAGATCGCCCGCAATGACCAGCAAAGCGGATCGCCGCGCCGGCATCCACATCTCCGGGCCTTTCTCTGTGACCGTCCCACTTCATATTACATCAGGACTGGCTTTGGGAGTTCTGCACGGCGGCTGGAACGAGAGAGAGCACGCGGAGGAAGAGGAGGATGCCAAGAGTTCTCACAGCAGAACTGATGAAGCTCAGGAGAGTAAAGAAGAGGTCAGCGGGTGCCTGGAAAAACAGGTGGATTGTGGGAAGGAATCGGCGGAGAATCCAGGACCGGAGGATGCCATGGCAGCGCGATTAACACCGAGCAACGAAGAGTCAGTGCAGCAGAGCGAAGAAGAGCCAATGCCTGATATCAAAGAGGAAACCGCAGAAGAGGATTACATGGGTAATATTGTCATTATCATTCCATTGGTTGTTGTTGCACAATAAGGCTATCGAGCCACGCCCTAGCAACCATTTATAGCACCCTAGCAACAAGTCTTCTATTCGAAGAAATCAAAGGGGATAGAAGTGTCATAGAAACATGAGGGTGAGCTCGTTTGATTTGGGGCAGGAAAAAACCAATGACCTTCAACACTTTCTAGCCATGCCCTAGCAACCATTTACAACACCCTAGCAACAAGTTCCATAGATGTCCATTTAAAGAAATCAAAGGGATAGAAGTGTCACAGAAACATGAGGGTGAGCTCGTTTGATTTGGGGCAGTAAACAACCAATTACCTTCAACACTTTCTAGTCACGCCCTAGCAACCATTTACAACACCCTAGCAACAAAAAACACACATGTTTACAGCCTGGGACTAATTGTGGTTTTGGTCTATACAGCTAATGTTGCCCTTCATGACGACTGTAAGGGGGTGAATTATTTTATAACTCATTCGTTTACGTTATATAAAGCCTTAAAGTTCTGCATAATTAAGGGCGTGGTTACTTTGAGTGACAGGTGGATTGCCATTTATCCGCCGTCTGTAGTCATTGCATCACCTAAGCTCCGCCCACGTCCCGCCTCTTTGCCCATTTTCTGTTATCCGGGAGTGCGCGATGATTCGCTCGCAAGATGGCCACTTTACGCTTCAGAACGGCTTATCCGAATCCTACGGGTGACGTCACGGACACTACGGCCATATTTTCTTACAGTATTGTGGTAAATGATGCCAAATGTAAATGTTTTGTTCCCGCAGAGATGAAAGGAAGCCTCCATCCAGCGCCGGTCAGTCCGCTCCACTACGAGGAGATGGAGTTTGCAGAGCAGGAGCTGGAGCTACAGGAGGCCTTTGGGTTCCTGGACTCCATGGACAACTCTGCTCCAAACCATGTGTGTTTACACAGCTGCTCTCCACACACACACGCACACACACACACACACACACACACACACACACACACACACACCAGAACGTTTGAGGTAGTTTTACCAGCTTGAAGTTTCAAGGTTTTAAGTTGGAAATAGTTTTGTTTTAGTTAAACAAATTTTAAACGATTTGTTAGCATGAATTAGCAAAGTTTTAACATTTTGTTACCATGTCATTAGCAAGATTTTGCATGTTGTTAGCATGACTTAGCATGATTTGCTAGCACGATTTAGCATTCTACTAGCATGTTGTTAATGTGATATAGCATGTTGCAAGCATTACAATTACATGTCATTAACATTAATTAGCTTAACATGATTTAATGTTGCTTACATTTTAGCATTTTGTTAGCATCATTTAGCATGTTTTAACCTGTCGTTAGCATGAATTAGCTTTTTTATCTCGTTCTTAGTATGAATTAGCCAACCTGGTCTCATTGGCAAAACGTAGCAAGTTTTTGCAAACTACAACATACGTACTAATAGGTGCAAACGTTTCAAAGTGAAATGAACACTAGAGGCAGTAGAACAGCAGCATTTTTTATCGTTTTTTTCCCAAGTCCATGATTTGTAAACGAATACATTTTGAAGTTTGCGTCATTTAACGAGCTCCATATGTTGGGATTTTCTAACATAATAAGCTCGATAGCTCAGCTGGTGCAGATTTGACCTTGCGATGCTGAAAGCTCGGGAACAAATCCCGTGAAAAACAAGTCCCGATTAAAGACGAGTTCAAACATTCGTTAAAATGACACGGATGCTATCTTTCTTTTGACACATTTGCTGTTGTTAACACTATCGGTTTAGGGTTTAGTGTGGGTGTACGTTAAAAAACCAACGTAACAACACGTGCCAGATTCACCACATCTGTTCTGGAAAAAAACTACGCTTTTAGCGCCACCCAGTGGACATTTAACTTTGAAACTGTCGCGATATAGAGCGAGGCCAGACCGAACCGCCCGACCTAAAAATGTTGTGGGCGGGGCTAAGTTCGGCGGGCATCCAGGCTAGCGATATGCACATATTGGTACGCATTTTGTGGTTTGCCAAAACGTTGCCACAGGTACGTTTTCCCAATGAGACCAGGTTGGAATTAGCATATCATTAGCATGATTTTGCAGCTTTGTTTTGTTTGCGACCGTCTTTACGTTGAATCCTGGCGTCTCACTGCTCCTGTCTCTGATCTCTCAGGTGGAGTTCTCAGTCGAAGCTCCTTGTTTTGACATGGAATATGAGGAAGAGGAGGATCAAACCCAGGAGGATTCTGGGAAACCGGCGGATGACATCATCAGCCCGTCGTTCACACACCGGCCTCTTCCTGGCAAATCACACAGCTTGCCTTATAAGTCCCGCCCCTTTCTTCTCCCGCCTTTATCAGTCTCCTCAGATGACGACTATAGCCTAGCTGATGATGATGATGATGAAGAGTCTGATAAAGGCTCTGAATATGAGGATATGTTTTGCCACAGTCTTCCTTCCAGTCGTTGTTTTCAGGGACTTTCGTGGTCGGGTCCAGAAACCACCACGGACACGCCTACAGACGGCGTTAGCCAATCAGAACGCTTAGATGGGATGAACGCCACCCAATCAGAAGACGTGATTCCTGCCGCTCCTACATCGACAGACAACAGTGAAGAACATCTGAGTTTAAAGAGGGAGGAAAAGGGGGATGAGAAGGAGAAATACGCGCTGATGTAAGTAAGCTTATGAGTTTGAGTCAGAAAGGCAATAATATTGAGTTGGGATAACTTAAATGTGACGATTTACAGCTTTTTGTGTGTGTTCAGAAGAGAAGATGAAGGCAGCGGCGAGGATACATATTTCGGACCGGACTCGATTCCTCCTTCACCAGAGCCTGAGCGATCCGACGAGCATCCAGGTGCTGATGCTGACGGTAACCACGGTAACGGTGAGGTTACGATCACCTGTGACCTCATCGCCGCCGACTGCATCTCATTGGCTCCTCAAGAAGACGACGAGACGAAGAGAGAGGAAACCGAAGAGATGAAAGAGTGTGAGAACAATACGGACAAAGTAAAGAGGGATGATGATGAGGAAGAGGAGGAGGAAGAAGAGGCAAAGACTGGATCGGTAGAAGAATGTAGTGGTGAGAAAGAAGAACAAAAACAAGTGAGCGAGGGGGAAAGGAAAGAAGATTTAGAGGAAAATAGAGGCGAGGAAGATGAGGAAAAAGAGAAGGATGAGCCTGGAAAAGAAGAAGAAGATGAAAGAAAAGATTTAGAGGAAAATATAGGTGAGGAAGACGAGGAAAAAGAGAAGGATGAGCCTGGAAAAGGAGAAGAAGATGAAAGAAAAGATTTAGAGAAAAATAGAGGCGAGGAAGACGAGGAAAAAGAGAAGGATGAGCCTGGAAAAGAAGAAGATGATGAAAGAAAAGATTTAGAGGAAAATAGGGGCGAGGAAGATGAGGAAAAAGAGAAGGATGAGCCTGGAAAAGAAGAAGATGATGAAAGAAAAGATTTAGAGGAAAATAGGGGCGAGGAAGACGAGGAAAAAGAGAAGGATGAGCCTGGAAAAGAAGAAGAAGATGAAAGAAAAGATTTAGAGGAAAAAAGAGGTGAGGAAGACGAAGAAAAAGAGAAGGATGAGCCTGGAAAAGAAGAAGATGATGAAAGAAAAGATTTAGAGGAAAATAGTGGTGAGAATAAAGAGGAAAAAGCAAAGGATGAATCTTTAAAAGAAGGAGAACGAGATGAAAGAACAGAAGATTTAGAGGAAAAAAGTGGCGAGGAAGACGAGGAAAAAGCAAAGGATGAGTTTGGAAAAGGAGAAGAAGGAGAGAAAGATGAGGAAAAAGCAAAGGATGAGCCTGGAAAAGAAGAAGATGAAAGAAAAGAAGATTTTGTGGAAAATAGAGGCAAGGAAGATGAAGAAAAAGAAATCGATGAGTTTGTAAAAAGAGAAGAAGGTGAAAGAAAAGATTTTGTGGAAAAAAGTGTTGAGGAAGATGAGGAAAAAGCAAAGGATGAGCCTGTAAATAAACAAGATGAAAGAAAAAAGGATTTAGAGGAAAATAGTGGAGAATGTGAGGAAGAGGAAAATACAAAAGATGAACCTGTAAAAGGAGAAGATGAAAGAAAAGAAGAAGATTTAGAGGAAAAAAGTGTTGAGGAAGATGAGGAAAAAGCAAAGGATGAGTCTGGAAAAGGAGAAGAAGATAAAAGAAAAGAATATTTAGAGGAAAGCGAGGACGGGACAGAAGGAAAAGAGGGCAGAGAGGACCCTGAAGCTCCGCCTCCTGAACGTAAGAGTGTCAGAAGGGTTCCTGTGGTCCCGCCCAAACCCCAGAACTCAAAGCTGGCGGCCATGACACTCCGGAAGCAGCTGGAGCTCCGACACGGAGACGCGGAGACATGCAGCGAGGACGAGGGAGTGAGGGACGGGGAGGCGGAGCCGGAGCGGAGGAAGGAGGCGGAGCCAGAGCCCAAGAGGAACAGCGGCATTAGCATGTGCTTCGATGAAGCCGTCGCTCGCGCCACCGTGAAGAGGAGCCGCGAGCGGGAAAACACGGACAGGCTCTCCGGCGCTCACTGGAGAGACGCCAAAACTGACTGACTAATGGAGCTGAAGCTCGATTCCGCTACGGATTCAACATTGCAATTTACACTTTAGAACTTACAATTGCGAGTTTGGTAACACTCTGTTCTTGTTACATGTGTTCCATGCGGTTACTATAGTAACAACTGTTACATTGTCCTTGTCACATGCGGTTACTATAGTAACAACTGTTACATTGTCCTTGTTACATGTGTTACATGCGGTTACTATAGTAACAACTGTTACATTGTCCTTGTTACATGCGGTTACTATAGTAACAACTGTTACATTGTCCTTGTCACATGCGGTTACTATAGTAACAACTATTACATTGTCCTTGTTACATGTGTTACATGCGGTTACTATAGTAACAACTGTTACATTGTCCTTGTTACATGTGTTACATGCGGTTACTATAGTAACAACTGTTACATTGTCCTTGTTACATGCGGTTACTATAGTAACAACTATTACATTGTCCTTGTTACATGCGGTTACTATAGTAACAACTATTACATTGTCCTTGTTACATGCGGTTTCTATAGTAACAACTGTTACATTGTCCTTGTTACATGTGGTTACTATAGTAACAACTGTTACATTGTCCTTGTCACATGCGGTTTCTATAGTAACAACTGTTACATTGTCCTTGTTACATGTGTTACATGCGGTTACTATAGTAACAACTGTTACATTGTCCTTGTCACATGCGGTTTCTATAGTAACAACTGTTACATTGTCCTTGTTACATGTGTCACATGCGGTTTCTATAGTAACAACTGTTACATTGTCCTTGTTACATGCGGTTACTATAGTAACAACTGTTACATTGTCCTTGTTACATGCGGTTACTATAGTAACAACTGTTACATTGTCCTTGTTACATGCGGTTACTATAGTAACAACTGTTACATTGTCCTTGTTACATGCGGTTACTATAGTAACAACTGTTACATTGTCCTTGTTACATGCGGTTACTATAGTAACAACTGTTACATTGTCCTTGTCACATGCGGTTACTATAGTAACAACTATTACATTGTCCTTGTTACATGCGGTTTCTATAGTAACAACTGTTACATTGTCCTTGTTACATGTGGTTACTATAGTAACAACTGTTACATTGTCCTTGTCACATGCGGTTTCTATAGTAACAACTGTTACATTGTCCTTGTTACATGTGTTACATGCGGTTACTATAGTAACAACTGTTACATTGTCCTTGTTACATGTGTTACATGCGGTTACTATAGTAACAACTGTTACATTGTCCTTGTCACATGCGGTTTCTATAGTAACAACTGTTACATTGTCCTTGTTACATGTGTCACATGCGGTTTCTATAGTAACAACTGTTACATTGTCCTTGTTACATGCGGTTACTATAGTAACAACTGTTACATTGTCCTTGTTATGCTTAATTACAAAATATTTGGTGTATGCGTGAAATCCATTTACACTTTAATATTCTGATATTCTTTTTTAATATACGATGGTAAAAATACAATATTTTCTTGTGATAAAATGTGTAAATATATATAAGGGCGTGAAATTGTTTGTATATCTTATTAAATGTCGATATTCATATAAAATAAACTCAGCCACTCTTATGAATAGTTATGTTGCCATTGAAGTCCATTATGTGGAGAAAAATCCTGGAACGTTTTCCTGAAAAACCTGAAGATCTGGGATGAGATGGAGTGAGATGTTCGTTCTGAAATTAATAATCCTTTAGTGGTTTCACGTTGTGATTATTGTGATATAAAAGTGTCCAAAAGACAAAACACATCGCTTATTTAAGAATAAAACAGACACAATAAATCGTTTGATGTATTTTAATTTCTGTTGTTGAATGTAATTCAATAAATTAGTATTTTCACGATATAAACGTGGTATGTTTTGCTGTTTTTACTCGTATTCAGATATTTCAGGCTTTCAGTCGGCACAAAATGTTTCTTATAAACAAAGATGTCTTGTGATATAGTCAAAAATAAATAATGTGATATTAAAAATGGTTTTGTTTGCTGTCGATACAAATCAGGAGGAAATGTTTATTACTATTATTGGTCTTTAAAACATGGTTTGATGATAAGAGACTCACTGAATTAAACAAAGTGTGTGTGTGTGTGTGATGGGTAGGTTTAGGGGCAGTGTGTGTGTGTGTGTGTGTTTGTGATGGGCAGGTTTAGGGGGAGTATGTGTGTGTGCGTGTGTGTGTGTGGGGGGGGGCGATGGGTAGGTTTAGGGGCAGTGTGTGTGTGTGTGGGGGGGGGTGATGGGTAGGTTTAGGGGCAGTGTGTGTGTGTGTGTGTGGGGGGGGTGATGGGTAGGTTTAGGGGCAGTGTGTATAAAAATCAATACGCCCTAGGAATGTCCGTTATGTCACAAAAACAAACCTGTGTGTGTGTGTGTGTGTGTGTGTGTGTAGGCTATGTTGGATTAACTGTTTGTTGTAAGTTAATGACGATCAAAACAGACTAGCTTACAGTCTGCCATGAACGTGAGAAATATAACCAATCGGAGGAGAGCCCTTCTAGCCAATCAGAGACGAAAAAGGCGGTCCCTTCCCCTCCCATCCTGGGGAAATATCGCTGCCTTGTTTTCCATTGCGCTTCTAATCTAGGGTTTATCGCACTGAAAGGAAACCACTGATTGGTCCTTCAGACGGTGACGTCACTCCACTAGGAACTGGTCATCTGTTTTGTGTTTACTTTGGTACATCCTCGACTACTAACCCAGCGCAGGAAAAGAGTCGCCATATTCTTTACACGCGCGAACTGTGGTTTAATAATGTCGGCGTCGGTCGATAATATCCACGCGCAGCTGGCGTCGATCCTCGAGCGCTTCGCCAAGCACGCGCTTCTGGAGATGAGTCGCGCGGTGGAGCAGGAGATGGCGCGCCGACAGATGGAGGTCGAGGCGCTGATGCTCAAACTGCAGCTAACCGAGAGCGAGCTGAGAACCGCCCGACAGAACCAGAACCAGAACCTGCGCTCCGTGGGGACACAAGCCAACAACAGCGGACACAGAGGTACACACACACACACACACATTTTTACTTTCTCATAAAAACTCCTCCTGTGTGATTTATAAGCCTTTTGTAAAGTGGGGCCATGGGTAATGTCCTCATATTTCACCCTCTCCTGTAATATCTGTGTCATACCCATGGCAGTACACACATTTGTGTCCTCATATGTCACAAAAACATGCCCACACACACACACACACACACACACACACACACACACACTGCCCCTAAACCTACCCATCACACACACACACATACACACACTGCCCCGAAACCTACCAGTTACACACACACACTGTGTTATGCCTTGACGGGTCAGGGGGACCAACACAATATTAGGAAGGTGGTCATAATGTTATGATCGGTGAAGTTTTTGATCACTAAAGATCTTCTGCTCTATGAACTTCCTTTTAATTCCACAGAAGAAAGTGTATAGTTTTGGAATGACGAGGTTTTGCTTTTAAATTAACTATTAATTTAAAGGTGCAGTGAGCGATTTGTGAGAAACACTTGGAGCCAATCAGCAGTAAGGGGCGTGTCTACTCACAATAGGGGAGGTGTTTGTACATGTGGGGGCGGAGCTATCAAGATAGGCGTGTGTCCTTACGGGTAGTGCCGTGTTTGGTGCAGCGTTTCCCAGAAATGGTGTACTGCGCCTTTAACAGTGCTTTTATCTGTATATGTTGCGTAAAATTTTTTTTAAACAATTTCTCTCCAGAGCCAAACCTCAACAATGCAAATCCTGCCGGAGAATCCCAGACAGAGACACACACTTCGGCGCAGACCTTCACACTGCCCGTAAGGACTCTTCCTGATTAGATTGGTCTTCAGTGTTTGTCATACAGTCTCCTGATCCTTCTTCATTCCCAAATGCAGGAAGACGGAATCAAATCCATTCGGATCAAAGAGGAACACATGGAGGACGGCCAGTGGGACAGCGGGCCGAGTAAAACACGCTCAACATGCTTTTCTCTGTTACATCAGAAGTGTTTACTCTTGATGATTGGCTAATGTAATATTCTAATATGCATTCCCAATCGTGCTCATGTGGAGGATTGTTTTTATCCCTAGTTTCTCCTGCTCTTTGCCCGTTGGGTCCCGAGGGGGAAGACCAGGATAGTTTCGGCACGGGGACGACAGCTGGAGCGGGTGAGAGATCATAGTTTATTCTGATGTTTATTCTCAGCATTACTGATGTGCAGCTTCTGTTGAATCTGTAGGCAGTGATTTAATCCTGACGGGTAAAGTGAAGGCCGGAGGAATGTGGAGTGTTTCTGAGGAGTATCCAGCGAACTCCGGAGCCCAGAGTTTGGACGCTTCTCCTCTGGAAACAGGTGAGCGATTCGGCACCGAACCAACGGCACGATCCAAACACACAGCAGTTTGTGGACGATCCGTACAGAACCGCGGCAGCCAATCATGCGCTTCCATCGGATCACAGACAAAATATACACCAGTATGTAACGCTGGCGCTTTAGGGAAAGGACAGGTTTGCTGTTTTCCCCTTTCTACATTTTAAATGAAGTGTTTAATACTTAAGGCCCCAGAATACTTTCAGCGAAATCAAAGAATTGACTAAATCAAACCAAAACAAAGTTCGTTTGGAAGTTGTTTTTTAAGCTTGCCAAATTGCGGCTAATAAACGCCTCCTAACTCCCATTGGCCCATGGTGATGATGTAATAGGTGGTTGTGGCTCGGTGGCTCCGCCTCCTTTGAGCTGTAAATGTTCTCTGGTCCATTTCTTCTGTTGTTTGTCACCGAAATTAACCAATATGAACAAAAAATGCATCCAAAAATTAACCAAATTTGCCCCCAATATGAACAAAATTTGCCCCCAAAATTAACATAAATGCCCCCGAAATTAACAAAAATGAGCAAAAATGCCCCGAAAATGAATAAAAATGCCCCTGAAATTAACAAAAATGCCCCAAAATGAATTAAAATGCCCCCAAAATTAATAAAAATGCCCCCGAAATTAACAAAAATGAGCAAAAATGCCCCCAAAATTAATAAAAATGACCCTGAAATTAACAAAAATACCCCAAAATTAATTAAAATGCCCCCAAAATTAATAAAAATGCCCCCGAAATTAACAAAAATGAGCAAAAATACCCCAAAATGAATAAAAATGCCCCTGAAATTAACAAAAATGCCCCAAAATGAATAAAAATGCCCCTGAAATTAACAAAAATGCCCCAAAATGAATAAAAATGCCCCAAAATGAATTAAAATGCCCCCAAAATTAATAAAAATGCCCCCAAAATGAATAAAAATGCCCCTGAAATTAACAAAAATGCCCCAAAATGAATAAAAATGCCCCTGAAATTAACAAAAATGCCCCAAAATGAATTAAAATGCCCCCGAAATTAACAAAAATGAGCAAAAATGCCCCCAAAATTAATAAAAATGACCCTGAAATTGACAAAAATGCCCCAAAATGAATTAAAATGCCCCCAAAATTAATAAAAATGCCCCCGAAATTAACAAAAATGAGCAAAAATGCCCCCAAAATTAACAAAAATCCCCCATAATGAACAAAAATGCCTCAAAAGGAACTAAAATGCCCAAAAATGAACAAAAAGGCCACCAAAATAAGCAAAAATGCCACCGAAATGAAAAAAAATGCCCCCAATATGAAAAAAGATGCCAACAAAATGAACAAAAATGCCCCAAATGACCATAAATGCCCCCAAAATGAACTAAATGCCCCCAAAATGAACTAAATGCCACCAAAATGAACTAAATGCCCCCAAAATGCCCCAAATGACCATAAATGCCACCAAAATGAACTAAATGCCCCAAATGACCATAAATGCCACCAAAATGAACTAAATGCCCCCAAAATGAACAAAAATGCCCCAAATGACCATAAATGCCCCCAAAATGAACTAAATGCCCCCAAAATGAACTAAATGCCCCAAATGACCATAAATGCCACCAAAATGAACTAAATGCCCCCAAAATGAACTAAATGCCCCCAAAATGCCCCAAATGACCATAAATGCCCCCAAAATGAACTAAATGCCCCCAACATGAACTAAATGCCCCCAAAATGCCCCAAATGACCATAAATGCCACCAAAATAAGCAAAAATGCCACCAAAATGAACTAAATGCCCCCAAAATGCCCCAAATGCCCATAAATGCCCCACAATGAACAAAAATGCCACCGAAATAAGCAAAAATGCCTCAAAATGACCATAAATGCCCCCAAAATGAACTAAATGCCCCCAAAATGAACTAAATGCCCCCAAAATGCCCCAAATGACCATAAATGCCACCAAAATGAACTAAATGCCCCCAAAATGCCCCAAATGACCATAAATGCCACCAAAATGAACTAAATGCCCCCAAAATGAACTAAATGCCCCCAAAATGCCCCAAATGACCATAAATGCCCCACAATGAACAAGAATGCCACCGAAATAAGCAAAAATGCCTCAAAATGCCCCAAAATGAATAAATACCCCCAAAATGAACAAAAAAACTAAAGAACATGAACTTAAACAAAATAAACAAGCCGAAATGACATTTAATTGGCATTTTAAATTTCTCCCTCTTGCAGCGACAAATCTCATCTCTTCTCTGATGACGAGGGCGGGGCCACCTGTCACTCACATGAGAGCAACCAATAGCAAACCACAGCCATCCAATCAGATCCCCACAGACACAATTAAGCCCCGCCCACATTTGCTCTTACATTAGCTCTGAGAAGCGGCTGTACGTCACAGCACATTTATGTTCATAAACAGCAGTGTGGAACAGTGTAACACTATTTTGAACTTGTTTCCACCCCTGAACGAACTATATGAGGGCCTTTAGACAGAATGGCTCCGGGAATCAATAGATTGATCCACATTTGTTGTGCTGCAGGAAACCTGTTCCACGTTGTGAGCTTCGTGGACACCGAGGAAGTGGAGGTTGTGCCGGCGGTCTGGGTGAAGAATGGTGTGTGTTTGTGGCCTCCGTTTAAGGATGAAGGAGTTCAGAAGGCGAGCGAGAGTTTGCAGCCGCCGCAGGACTCTTGGGCTGCGTATAAGGTCAAAATCATGCACACCGCGAGTATGTACACCACCTTTTCACAATACATTCATTTTGAAAGGTTAACCCTTTAACGGGTTCATTAGTAAGCACTGCGTGTGTATTTGATCTCTGATAGATAATTACAGTGAAGCGCTGCGGAGGCTTCCTCTGGTGGAGCAGCAGATGGACCTCCAGGATATCAGGACACTCAAACCCAAAATAAAGTAGGACTGCTAAAATAAACACTATTCTTAGCCAACGTTTCAGATTTTGGGGGGAATTATCACAATAATGAAAATGTCTGTTTCCTGCACAAATATCTTAACATTCATAACTCAAGACACACTTGCTGGAGAAGAGAAAGGACTTTATTATGACTGAAATCGAGTCATATTAGTTCTCTGAAAAACGGTGCAGAAACCATTTTCACTCAGAAATGGCAGGTAAATTTCACTAATAATTACAGAAATGGCAAGTGAATTAAAAATAACATTTTATTATAAAACGATAATCATGATTCGACTGATTTTGATGGATGGATGGATGGATGGATGATAGATTGATGGATAGATGGATGGATGGATGGAGGGGTGGATAGATGGATAGATAGATGGATGATAGATGGATGGATGGAGGGATGGATGGATGGATGATAGATTGATGAATAGATGGATGGGTGGAGGGATGGATAGATGGATGGATGGATGGATGGATGATAGATTGATGGATAGATGGATGGATGGATGGAGGGGTGGATAGATGGATAGATGGATAGATAGATGGATGATAGATGGATGGATGGAGGGATGGATGGATGGATGATAGATGGATGGATGGAGGGATGGATAGATGGATGATAGATGGATGGATGGTTGATAGATTGATGGATAGATGGATGGATGGATGGAGGGATGGATAGATGGATGATAGATGGATGGACGGAGGGATGGATGGATGGATGATAGATTGATGGATAGATGGATGATAGATGGATGGAGGGATGATAGATTGATGGATGGAGGGATGATAGAGGGATGAATGATAGATGGATGGATGGATGATAGATTGATGGAAGGATGGATGGATGGATGGATGGATGGATGGATGGAGGGATGGATGGACCCCTAGTCTTGATGTAAGTGTGTTGAGATGTTTGTGCTGGAGCACTCTGAGGCCTGGCTGTGTGAATATCCACATATTTCACTGAATGTTAAGGAGAATTCTAAAGTAGTAACTCTCCTATTCCTGTCCTCCGCTACAGACGGAACAGACGGCTCCTGGAGCAGCACAACCCTGAGGAGGAGGCCACGCCCCAAAACAGGCACTCCCCTAAAGCCCCACAGACCCCGCCTCCATGCAAGAGAACCATCCTATCAGCATCCGACGAGCCCCAGAAGGCCACGCCTCCCCTGCTGGAGTGGACCGAGATTGACACTGACCCGCCTGAGCCTTCGCCCGCTCCGCCGCTGTGGAGAGAGGGAGCGTCCCAGGACCGACAGGAAGTGACATCACAGTCTCCGGAACCGGCCACGCCATCACTGTGGCAAACGGAGAGCAGCCTCTCCTGCTGCGATCCATTCATAAGATGTGAGATTTACTGCCAATATTCTGAGTTCGGTTCATCATTATACGCGCCTGTCGCTTTACTGCTCAAGATAAAGCAGCACTGCAGAAAATGCTCGACTTATTTAGTATTTTTGTCTTGTTTCTAGTCAAAATATCTAAAAATTCTTAAATCAAGATGCATTTACTAGACAAGTACATATGATTGTCTTGTTTTGGGGAAAATAACTCAAAATGAAGAGAGTTTTTGCTTAAAATAAGATAAATAACCTGCCAATGGGGTGAGAAAAATAATCTTGTTTTCTGTTTGAGTTAAGATTATTTTTCTCACCCCATTGGCAGATTATTTATCTTATTTAAAGCAAAAACTCTCTTCATTTTGAGTTATTTTTTTTCTCAAAATGACTTTTGCTTGTCTAATTCTTGTAAGTCATTTTTAGATATTTTGATGAGAAACAAGTCAAAAATACTGAGTAAGAAGAGCATTTTTAGCAGTGAGTGTGGATTCTGATTGGCTGCCGGTGTTTTATTATTCATCTTTTGTATTATTTTATTTTATTATTCATCTTTAAAATCATGATAGTTGTAGTCTTTGGTGAGAGCAGGTAATAAACATAAGTCACGCTGGTCTTTTCTCCTTTATTGTGCCGTATTTTGAGTGAATCGCTTCACAAACAAGAACAAATGTGGGCGGGGCTTGGTTTCGTCCTTCGGGGATTGATTGGATCGTAGAATTTGGGCGTTGCCAACAAAATGGAGGCAGATTTGAAAGCCCTCAGCAACAGGCGTCTGAGAGGCGGCACATAAACAAGAGAGCGCGAGAGATGAGAAGTCGTTTCGAGAGGGAATGGGAGGTTAATGTATTTAATTGAAGATTATTAAGGGTGTTTTCAAAATTAATGAAGTGCACAGATAAATTATTTATAGTAAACACTACAATATTACATATACTACAATATTAATCATTTGATTACATGCCTTCTTTAAGATGTGGTTGGACACCCGTCAGACCTTCGTTCATCTTCAGAACACAAATGAAGATATTTTAGTGTAAAGCTGAGAAAGGCTTCAGATAGGCCTCCATTGGCATTCAGTCCATTCCCACTCACAAGACCCATAAAGGCCCTAAACACATCGACACACAGCCCATCTCACTACAGCGGCTGCACAATCACTTTACAATGAATAAGATTATAAGAATAGTTATTGTACGCAAAAAATCTAAATAACGACTTTATCC
Source organism: Pseudorasbora parva (assembly GCF_024679245.1). NCBI lineage: Eukaryota > Metazoa > Chordata > Actinopteri > Cypriniformes > Gobionidae > Pseudorasbora > Pseudorasbora parva. The sequence continues at coordinate 48,824,875 of NC_090180.1, forward strand.
GCCGAGTTCTTGTCTTCCGTGTTGGTCTCGCTCCTCTTCCGGGTCATGAACGGCGGAGCGTCATATTCTCACGCATGCGTCGAGTTCATGCCAATCACTTGGCGGATAAAGTCATTATTTAGATTTTTTTGTGCACAATAACTATTCTCGTCTCATTGTAAAGTGATTGTGCAGCCGCTGTAGTGAGATGGGCTGTGTGTCGATGTGTTTAGGGCCTTTATGGGTCTTGTGAGTGGGAATGGACTGAATGCCAATGGAGGCCTATCTGAAGCCTTTCACAGCCATCAGACAGTACATTTTGGTCCAAAATTAAGAAAAAATACGACTTTATTCAGCATTGTCTTTTCTTCTATGTTCCTCAAATAAAGAATCAAACGGTCATGATTCATGATTCGGATCGCGTGTCAAACTGCTGAAATCACGAGACATTGGTGATCCGAATAATGAATCGATTCGCTGACTCATAACCGTTTGAATCTTTATTTGAGGATTGAACACAAACGCGGAAGAGAAGCCAATGCTGAATAAAGTTGTAGTTTTTGTTATTTTTGGACCCAAATGTATTTTGGATGCTTCAAGAGACTCTAATTAACCCACTGATGTCTCATATGGACTACTGTGATGATGTTTTTATTCCCTTTCTGGACATGGACAGTATAGTGTGCATACACTTGCATACGCTCTCGGACTAAATATAAAATATCTTAAACTGTGTGTGAAGATGAACGGAGGTCTTACGGGTGTGGAGCGACATTAGGGAGAGGAGTTAATGACAGACATTTCATTTTTGGCTGAACTAACCCTTTAATGTGTGTTAAGCTTACGTTTCCTGTGTTAAATGTTCCAGTGCTTCTCCACGATCTGACCACGAAGCAGGAGATCGTTATGGAGCAGCAGATGAGCCTAATAAAGATGGTGGCGGATCTGCAAGCACAGAATGTCAGAGACATCTCCGATGGCGACGGCTTCGGTCAGAGACGTTTTCCCATCGCAGACCTGCGGTCGTTATCAGCCCTGGAGCACGAGCTGCGATCCTGCCCGGAGACCCGGAGGAAAGTGGTCAGTTCACTCGCTCCGAACCATAACCAGAGCTCCATAAATACACAACTTCCTTACTTCAGTAAGAGTAACAGTACAACTGCTCAAATATTACTCCGTTACGAGTGAAAGTTGTAAAAAATGATTTTTACTCGAGTAAAAGTACAGAAGTATTTGTTTTCAAAAGTACTTCAGTATCAAAAGTAAATTTCATTTTTTTATGTCAGTGCATTATTGTATTATAGTTTAAATGCACATTATGCCATCATGGTTTAAGCCAGTCAGTGACGCTCCATCTGACACACTAGCAGACGACTAACTTAAACTCATTTAAATACTTTTATTACACGGCTCTGTAAAATATTTGATTCTGATTGGTTAACCGCACATTTCAGCGGTGTGTTATTCCCAGATAACAACCGCTCATCCGGGTACTGCGAGTTATCTTGACCGGTTCTACTTCTGTGCTTAACGCTGGTGCCATCTTGTGGCTTAAACAGCCGTGGGCTACAATGGAAGACTTCAAGGCGGGTTTCCTTTATAAAGTTTTAAGTATGGATATTTTTCTGACACAAACGCATCGATTCGAATCAGAAGGCTCTACAAAGACTTTTTAAATATAACTCTGATTGTATTTGTCTGACAGAAGAATGTCATAAACACCTATAATGACCTGAGGGAGAGTAAATCATAGGCTTGGTTTCATCTTTGGCTGAACTAACCCTTTCAGCATTCATTCTCAACATTTAGCAGCAATAGATAAAGGCTTAAAGCAGTCTGGAACTGTTTTTCTTTGCGGAAGCTTTGCGTAAGAGCTAATCAGATATTTAATCTCAAGACAATACTTTGTGTCTGATTTATTTGAGACTAGTAGCCGTGTAATAAGCGGGATAATGTCCACCCAGCCGGTTGTTATCTCAGAATAAACCCCTTCAGAGTCACACAAGATCTAAACCTGATCACTGTCGGGGTTTATTCTGCGATAACAACCGGCTGGGTGGACATTATCCCTTACGTAGAAAAGTTACAAAGCTGCTGTCACTTTAAGGCCGAATGCACGGATCCAATACACTGATACACATCTGATATTCTCACACTGTTCACCTTCACTGAAGACAGAATCAACTTTGTTTATGTGAATCCTCCACTAAATGAGCATTTGGACATCCGTCTTCTTCCATTTTGCTCTAAACTATAAATCAGTGTTTAATAAATGCTGTGAAATCATTGAACTTCACGAGACTCTACAAGAGTGATTCCTGAAAGGCTTTCTGCAAAAACCCAAACACCTTTAAAAGAAGAAAAAAATCATCACTGACTTTCAAAGCTGCGACAGAAACGACTTTCCACTTCGAGGACCTTGATAGAAATGTAGTGGAGTAAAGAGGACGATATTTGTAATGAAAAAGTGTACTAAAGTACAGTACTCGAGATGTTTCTGCTGTATGGGGTTATGTTAATCTGCTTTCTCTCGTGTTTGGGTTAATGTTGGCATGTTTAACCCTCAGGTGGATGAGCTGGAGATGTGTGGGTTAATGTTGGCCTGTTTAACCCTCAGGTGGATGAGCTGGAGATGTGTGGGTTAATGTTGGCCTGTTTAACCCTCAGGTGGATGAGCTGGAGATGTGTGGGTTAATGTTGGCCTGTTTAACCCTCAGGTGGATGAGCTGGAGATGTGTGGGTTAATGTTGGCCTGTTTAACCCTCGGGTGGATGAACTGGAGATGTGTGGGTTAATGTTGCCCTGTTTAACCCTCAGGTGGATGAGCTGGAGATGTGTGGGTTAATGTTGGCCTGTTTAACCCCCGGGTGGATGAGCTGGAGATGTGTGGGTTAATGTTGGCCTGTTTAACCCTCAGGTGGATGAGCTGGAGATGTGTGGGTTAATGTTGGCCTGTTTAACCCTCGGGTGGATGAGCTGGAGATGCGTGGGTTAATGTTGGCCTGTTTAACCCCCGGGTGGATGAGCTGGAGATGCGTGGGTTAATGTTGGCCTGTTTAACCCTCAGGTGGATGAGCTGGAGATGTGTGGGTTAATGTTGGCCTGTTTAACCCTCAGGTGGATGAGCTGGAGATGTGTGGGTTAATGTTGGCCTGTTTAACCCTCGGGTGGATGAGCTGGAGATGTGTGGGTTAATGTTGGCATGTTTAACCCTCGGGTGGATGAGCTGGAGATGTGTGGGTTAATGTTGGCCTGTTTAACCCTCGGGTGGATGAGCTGGAGATGCGTGGGTTAATGTTGGCCTGTTTAACCCCCGGGTGGATGAGCTGGAGATGCGTGGTTTAATGTTGGCCTGTTTAACCCCCGGGTGGATGAGCTGGAGATGCGTGGGTTAATGTTGGCCTGTTTAACCCTCAGGTGGATGAGCTGGAGATGTGTGGGTTAATGTTGGCCTGTTTAACCCTCGGGTGGATGAGCTGGAGATGTGTGGGTTAATGTTGGCCTGTTTAACCCTCAGGTGGATGAGCTGGAGATGTGTGGGTTAATGTTGGCCTGTTTAACCCTCGGGTGGATGAGCTGGAGATGCATGGGTTAATGTTGGCCTGTTTAACCCTCAGGTGGATGAGCTGGAGATGCGTGGGTTAATGTTGGCCTGTTTAACCCTCAGGTGGATGAGCTGGAGATGCGTGGGTTAATGTTGGCCTGTTTAACCCTCAGGTGGATGAGCTGGAGATGTGTGGGTTAATGTTGGCCTGTTTAACCCTCGGGTGGATGAACTGGAGATGTGTGGGTTAATGTTGGCCTGTTTAACCCTCAGGTGGATGAGCTGGAGATGTGTGGGTTAATGTTGGCTTGTTTAACCCTCGGGTGGATGAGCTGGAGATGTGTGGGTTAATGTTGGCTTGTTTAACCCCCGGGTGGATGAGCTGGAGATGTGTGGGTTAATGTTGGCTTGTTTAACCCTCAGGTGGATGAGCTCGGGCTGCTGGGCGGAGTGGATGTGAAGGACACCGTATGGCGGATTATGAAGCAGGCCATTAAGAACGATTTGGCCAAGACGGTGAACTGGAGAGGAGTGAACGGGAAAACATCGTTCCAGAGCCTAGAGTTTAAGAGCGTCGTGATCGGTGAGAGCTTTAGTGTGAGTCTGGACCTCTGAACTCTGACTGAGTCCAGTTTTTAACCTGTGTGTGTGTGTGTCTGTCTGTGTGTGTCTGTGTTTGTGTGTCCGTCCGTGTGTGTGTGTGTGTCTGTGTGTCCGTGTGTGTGTGTGTGTGTGTGTGTGTGTGTGTGTGTGTTGCTCTTCCAGAGGCTGTCAGGAGAAACCCCACATGTGCTCAGATTACGGAGCTGGAGGTGGAGAAGGCCATCATCCGCTGGTTTCATCTGGCCGGAGACCGCGAGGGCGGCCGAAAGAAAAGAGCTCCGCTGCAGGACGTCAGTGTCGAGAACTAAGGACACTCAAACACGTGTACACACACTCTCCACACACACTCTTCACACTAGTGTGAAATCTGCCATCTCAAGAGTGTTTCCATCCAACTGGCCTTTTACTGATGAAATGGTGTGTGTGTGTGTGTGTGTGTGTGTGTGTGTGTGTGTGTGTGAGAGAGAGAGAGAGAGAGAGAGAGAGAGAGAGAGAGAGAGAGAGAGAGAGAGTGTGTGTGTGTCTGTGTGGGCTATACAATGTCCGAAATCCTTCTCCTTGTGGGGACATTTTTAGGTCCCCATGAGGAAAACATCTTATAAATCACACAGGAGGAGTTTTTATGAGAAAGTAAAAATGCAGAATGTTTCCTATGATGGGTAGGTTTAGGGGCAGTGTGAGTGTGCGTGCGTGCGTGTGAGTGTGTGTGCGTGTGTGTGTGTGTGCGTGTGTGAGTGTGAGTAACGACATCATCCCTTTTGTACTCCGTTATAAACTCTTATTTAGATCAATAGCAATGTTCAGAAACGTTAGCTATTATTCTTCTGATGAACTTTTATTAGGTTGTGAAATAAGGATGAATGATGTTTGAGAGGCGACACGTCTCATTCGAACCAAGAGTAATAAAATAATGTAATATACAATTTAATAATATATGAATATAATCGGTTTAATGCACCTTACAGAGAAACGCTGCTTTAATGTCGGCGACGCTAACGCCACATTCATCTGCGTTAAAGCACTTCTCAACCAAAAGTATTTCCGAACTGTTTTATCGACTTTTGAAGTTTCGCCATTTGCAAGAAATAATCGATAATTGGCTAAAAATCCTCTTGGATGGAGACCTGGCCGGTGTGTGTTTTCATCAGGATCTTACCTTTCGCTTTAAATGTTTGCACATCTGTAAATATATATTTCATTTGTCTTTTATATTTAGCTAGTTTTTGTTTACTGGTTATTTAGCGTTATACACTACAGCGTACGTTTGAAATATTTTAATTTATTGCATGGATTGTATTCTCGCATCTTTTCATGTGTTTGTTCAACAGCATCAAAACTCTTTACATGTTACGCATCTAGAAGTATAGATTTTATATTTCATTTATTTAACACATTTGTTTATCGGTTATTTGTGCAACTCTATGCGTTTTATTATACATGATATTCCATTTTATTGTTACTGTTTATTTATTGCTTTTGTCTTATTCTTGTTTTATCTTATTGGGTATCTTACACATTTCCACATTGTATTTTTTCATGTTGTTATCTACGATTTGAGCATTTATTTCCATCTGCATTAATAAAAGTTCCTACTTTTGTCAGACTTGTTTCCTTTATTGCAGTCGAAGCTCTTTGTGGCTGGCATCTTTGGCCAGATGAAGCTGATTTTGGTCCTTTCCAAATAAAATGAAATGTCAAACATATGGAAGACCAGCTTTAATTTTTAGATGCTGAATATGGGATTGTCAGTTATAATCATCCAAATTAAAAGAAATAAACATTTGAAATACATCAGTGTTTAATAATGAATGAATATAACATACAAGTTTTACTTTTTGAATAGAATTAGTGAAATAAATCCACTTTCTGATGATATTCTAATTATATGACCAGCACCTATATGTGTGTGTGTGTGTGTATATATTCCAATTTACTCAATTGGTGGGTTTTGGAAACACCCGCACAGCAGCGTTAATTATTTTTTTGTAATTCAATACTAAGGTAAGCTAATATAATAGAAAGTGTTATATAGTTTTATGTAAAAATTGAAAATATAAAACACGTTGCAGATTTTACGATGATCGCCGTTAAAACGCGTCGAGTGACCGTTTTTCCGTTAGTGAGTGATTTTTTTAAACGGCGCGTCTAAACTAATGTTTATGGTACTGAAACGACACTGCGAAATCTATTGGTCCTTTAAACGCTGACGTCACTCCGCTAGGAAATGGTCAACAGTTTTGTGAGATTTGTGTAAACATTATCAATACATGCTCGAGTCTCCGCGTCCTCGAACCCGGCGCGTGGCTGACAGAACAACGACCGATCGGACGCGAGGCTCTTTGGAAAAGGCGCAGAAGCGACATAATCTATAGAAACGCTCGACACAAACTCTGTAGTTTAATAATGTCGGCGTCGGTCGATAATATCCACGCGCAGCTGGCGTCGATCCTCGAGCGCTTCGCCAAGCACGCGCTTCTGGAGATGAGTCGCGCGGTGGAGCAGGAGATGGCGCGCCGACAGATGGAGATCGAGGCGCTGATGCTCAAACTGCAGCTAACCGAGAGCGAGCTGAGAACCGCCCGACAGAACCAGAACCAGAACCTGCGCTCCGTGGGGACACAAGCCAACAACAGCGGACACAGAGGTACACACACACACACACACACACACACACACACACACACACACACACACACACACACACACTTTATTTAAAGTCAACATGATGGGGGGTCAATATGGACTCATCCCTTTACAGTCTAATCGTAATATATTAACTTGCTCTTCTGCTAAAACGACTTCCTGTAAGCGGTGACGTAAGGAAAGACGCGCGACAGTTCAGCCAATAACTAGAGAGCTTAGTTTTGACCCCGCCCATTGAACCTGTCATAACGCTTCATAAAACTAGCTTACGAAGAGATAGAGAAAATATGTATTTTTGAATGTTTTCCTCTGCAGACCTCGCCGCACTAGCTTTTCGGGCGTTTGATGTGCGTAAGGTGTGATCCGCGCTAATTGAGCGTTTCGGGTGTTTGATGTGCGTAAGGTGTGATCCGCGTTAATTGAGCGTTTCGGGTGTTTGATGTGCGTAAGGTGTTATCCGCGTTTATTGAGCGTTTCGGGCGTTTGATGTGCGTAAGGTGTTATCCGCGTTAATTGAGCGTTTCGGGTGTTTGATGTGCGTAAGGTGTGATCCGCGCTAATTGAGCGTTTCGGGCGTGTGATGTGCGTAAGGTGTGATCCGCGTTAATTGAGCGTTTCGGGCGTTTGATGTGCGTAAGGTGTGATCCGCGATAATTGAGCGTTTCGGGCGTTTGATGTGCGTAAGGTGTGATCCGCGATAATTGAGCGTTTCGGGTGTTTGATGTGCGTAAGGTGTGATCCGCGCTAATTGAGCAATTCGGGCGTTTGATGTGCGTAAGGTGTGATCCGCGCTAATTGAGCGTTTCGGGCGTTTGATGTGCGTAAGGTGTGATCCGCGCTAATTGAGCGTTTCGGGCGTTTGATGTGCGTAAGGTGTTATCCGCGTTAATTGAGCGTTTCGGGTGTTTGATGTGCGTAAGGTGTGATCCGCGTTAATTGAGCGTTTCGGGTGTTTGATGTGCGTAAGGTGTGATCCGCGTTAATTGAGCGTTTCGGGCGTGTGATGTGCGTAAGGTGTGATCCGCGTTAATTGAGCGTTTCGGGCGTTTGATGTGCGTAAGGTGTGATCCGCGTTAATTGAGCGTTTCGGGCGTTTGATGTGCGTAAGGTGTGATCCGCGATAATTGAGCGTTTCGGGTGTTTGATGTGCGTAAGGTGTGATCCGCGCTAATTGAGCGTTTCGGGCGTTTGATGTGCGTAAGGTGTGATCCGCGCTAATTGAGCAATTCGGGCGTTTGATGTGCGTAAGGTGTGATCCGCGCTAATTGAGCGTTTCGGGCGTTTGATGTGCGTAAGGTGTGATCCGCGCTAATTGAGCGTTTCGGGCGTTTGATGTGCGTAAGGTGTTATCCGCGTTAATTGAGCGTTTCGGGCGTTTGATGTGCGTAAGGTGTGATCCGCGTTTATTGAGCGTTTCGGGCGTTTGATGTGCGTAAGGTGTGATCCGCGTTTATTGAGCGTTTCGGGCGTTTGATGTGCGTAAGGTGTGATCCGCGCTAATTGAGCATTTCGGCGTTTGATGTGCGTAAGGTGTGATCCGCGTTAATTGAGCGTTTCGGGCGTTTGATGTGCGTAAGGTGTGATCCGCGTTAATTGAGCGTTTCGGGCGTTTGATGTGCGTAAGGTGTGATCCGCGTTAATTGAGCGTTTCGGGCGTTTGATGTGCGTAAGGTGTGATCCGCGTTAATTGAGCGTTTCGGGTGTTTGATGTGCGTAAGGTGTGATCCGCGCTAATTGAGCAATTCGGGCGTTTGATGTGCGTAAGGTGTGATCCGCGCTAATTGAGCGTTTCGGGCGTTTGATGTGCGTAAGGTGTGATCCTCGCTAATTGAGCGTTTCGGGCGTTTGATGTGCGTAAGGTGTTATCCGCGTTAATTGAGCGTTTCGGGCGTTTGATGTGCGTAAGGTGTGATCCGCGTTTATTGAGCGTTTCGGGCGTTTGATGTGCGTAAGGTGTGATCCGCGTTTATTGAGCGTTTCGGGCGTTTGATGTGCGTAAGGTGTGATCCGCGCTAATTGAGCATTTCGGCGTTTGATGTGCGTAAGGTGTGATCCGCGTTAATTGAGCGTTTCGGGCGTTTGATGTGCGTAAGGTGTGATCCGCGTTAATTGAGCGTTTCGGGCGTTTGATGTGCGTAAGGTGTGATCCGCGTTAATTGAGCGTTTCGGGCGTTTGATGTGCGTAAGGTGTGATCCGCGTTAATTGAGCGTTTCGGGTGTTTGATGTGCGTAAGGTGTGATCCGCGCTAATTGAGCAATTCGGGCGTTTGATGTGCGTAAGGTGTGATCCGCGCTAATTGAGCGTTTCGGGTGTTTGATGTGCGTAAGGTGTGATCCGCGCTAATTGAGCGTTTCGGGCGTTTGATGTGCGTAAGGTGTGATCCGCGCTAATTGAGCGTTTCGGGCGTTTGATGTGCGTAAGGTGTGATCCGCGCTAATTGAGCGTTTCGGGCGTTTGATGTGCGTAAGGTGTGATCCGCGCTAATTGAGCGTTTCGGGCGTTTGATGTGCGTAAGGTGTGATCCGCGCTAATTGAGCGTTTCGGGCGTTTGCACATAAGGTGGATTTTGCGCTAATGGAGCGTTTTGGGCGTTAGAGCTCAGTTTTGACCCCGCCCCTTGAACCCGCTTCATAAAACTAGCATATGTAGAGATAATGAAAATATGTATTTTGGGATGCTTTTTTTCTTCACACGTGAATGTTTCCAGAATTTAACGCAACACAAATGTGTTGCTATGTGTTATGTGCTATATGCTATGTGTTCGACTGTTTAACGCACTAATTGAGCATTTCGGGCGTTAGAGCTAAGTTTTGACCCCGCACCTTGAGCCTGTCATGATGCCTGATAAAGCTAGCAAACGCAGAATGTTTACAGAATTTAATGCGACACAAAACGTTCTGCGTTTGACCGTCAATTTACACCGTTGGTACGCCACCAACTTCGAAGGCAAGCGTTACTGCCCTAACAAAAAGTGCCCAGAAAAAAAACATGGTATCCCAGCCAACAATTAATATTAAAAGTGCAGTGTGCATGTAGATTTTAGCGGCATCTAGTGGTGACGTTGTAAATTGCGACCGCCCACCGCTCCCTTTCGTTACACATAGTGAAGCTACGGTGGCCAGCACAAGACAAATATATCATTATCTGAGAGAGCAGAGAGTAGCTAGTGCTACAAACGGATATGGGTGTGATCTATTTGGGTAGGGGCGTGTCCACTCATGATGAAGGAGGTGCTTGTGAATTTGGGGTGGCGCTATCAAGATAGGGGTGTGGTCCATTTGGGTGTGTTTATTTTGGTCAACCACATTTCTCTGGAATCGTTTACTGCGCCTTTAAGATTGCATGTATATGTAGATGTTGCATTTCATAATTAAAATAAAAAATTGTAATTGCACATTTCTCACCAGAGCTAAACCTTAACTTCGAAAAGATAAATGCAAATCCTGCCGGAGAATCCCAGACAGAGACACACACTTCGGCGCAGACCTTCACACTGCCCGTAAGGACTCTTCCTGATTAGATTGGTCTTCAGTGTTTGTCATACAGTCTCCTGATCCTTCTTCATTCCCAAATGCAGGAAGACGGAATCAAATCCATTCGGATCAAAGAGGAACACATGGAGGACGGCCAGTGGGACAGCGGGCCGAGTAAAACACGCTCAACATGCTTTTCTCTGTTACATCAGAAGTGTTTACTCTTGATGATTGGCTAATGTAATATTCTAATATGCGTTCCCAATCGTGCTCATGTGGAGGATTGTTTTTATCCCTAGTTTCTCCTGCTCTTTGCCCGTTGGGTCCAGAGGGGGAAGACCAGGATAGTTTCGGCACGGGGACGACAGCTGGAGCGGGTGAGAGATCATAGTTTATTCTGATGTTTATTCTCAGCATTACTGATGTGCAGCTTCTGTTGAATCTGTAGGCAGTGATTTAATCCTGACGGGTAAAGTGAAGGCCGGAGGAATGTGGAGTGTTTCTGAGGATTATCCAGCGAACTCCGGAGCCCAGAGTTTGGACGCTTCTCCTCTGGAAACAGGTGAGCGATTCGGCAGTGATGGGAATAACGGCGTTATAGATCAATGGCGTTACGAACGAAATTCGTTTTTTCAGTGGCGAGTAAAAATACGAATGACTGTTTCTTCCGTTACCACGCGGTTACCGTTACTGAGGGGAAAAAAGTGCCAAAGTGCAAAGCGGTTTTCATTCAAACAGGGGCGCTCTCCGTCCGTCGTACCTGCAAAGTTTGGTGTGTGTGTGTGTGTGTGTGTGTGTGTGTTAGGGTGACCAAACGTCCTGTTTTCCCAGGACATGTCCTGTTTTCAAGTCCTGTCCTGACCGGTTTTTTTTAATTAATGAAAATGTCCTGGTTTTCATAATTTTCCAATGGACCATTAAATTGACCGCAGTCGAGTATTAGTTGCAGCGTCGGCGCTCCTACCACGATGCGCTTTATGCATTTAATTTGCGTTAGTGTAATTTAGTGTCTAAATCATTCATTAAACATATTTAATATTGGGGCCATCCAAGTTATTTGACATATTTGAACATTTAATAAAAAAGTAACTGGTAATTAGTTACTTTTATAATGATGTAACTCGCACTGCAAAAAATGCTTTTCTTACTTACTTATTTTTGTCTTGTTTCGAGTCCAAACGTCTAAAAATTCTTAAAACAAGAAGTATTTACTAGACAAGCAAAAGTAATTGTCTTGTTTTGGGAAAAATAAATAAAAATGAAGAGAGTTTTTGCTTAAAATAAGATAAATAATCTGCCAATGGGGTGAGAAAAATAATCTTAATTTAAACAGAAAACAAGATTATTTTCTCACCCCATTGGCAGATTATTTATCTTATTTTAAGCAAAAACTCTCTTCATTTTTAGTTATTTTTCCCCAAAACAAGACAATTACTTTTGCTTTTCTAGTAAATGTTTCTTAATGTAAGAATGTTTGATCTTGTTTTGAAACAAGACAAAAATACTAAGTAAAAAATGATTTTTTTGCAGTGCATTTAGTAACTCTTTAGTATTATTTGTGATAAGTAACTATATCTAATTACTTTTTTTAAGTAACATGCCCAACACTGTTCGCCGCAGGTGCGTCTCCGAACCGACGGCACGATCCAAACACACAGCAGTTCGTGGACGATCCGTACAGAACCGCGGCAGCCAATCACGCGCTTCCATCGGCGTCGGACCACAGAGATGCGGAGAGAAGCTCTCGCTGCCCTCAGTGCGGCAAAACCTTCACCACGCGCTTCTACCTGAAGATCCACCAAAGAATCCACACCGGAGAGCGGCCGTACACCTGCCCTCAGTGCGGCAAACGCTTCTACTGCAACTCTCACCTAATCTCACACCAGCGCTCACACACCGGAGAGAAACCTTACAGCTGTGAAGAGTGCGGCAAGTCCTACTCGCATTTAAACTCACTCAAACTGCACCAGCGCAGCCACACCGAAGAGGAGGCGTATGCGTACTGGTAGCACATTCACTTCGCAAATGCCTCAATATTCGTTTTAAACTTGACATATGCTTTTATGATATTGCTTAAAAGGGATAGTTCACCAAAAAATGAAAGACGTCTTACGGGTGTGGAGCGACATTAGGGAGAGGAGTTAATGACAGACAGTTCATTTTTTTGGTGAACTATCCCTTTAAATTTGATATACTTTTTTAGTATTACGTCTACATATATTTATATGCATCTATTTCATAAACATTTCATTTATATATGAATTTAATTTTTAATTTCATTTACATTTACATTTACATTTACTCATTTAGCAGACGCTTTTATCCAAAGCGACTTACAAAAAAAAGGGTAGAGCAATAGAAGCAACGAAACAAACAAAGCCAACAACCTGTAAGAGCTGTAAGAAATCTCAATTAATTAGCAGAGTACACAACTTTTTTTTTTTTTTTTTTTTTTTTTTTTTTTTTTATATAGCCAGCTACAACAAATACTCACGTACGGAAAATACAGAACACTGGGTTTGGATAGCTAAGATAACAACCCATTAGGACTAAGGCTGATGCCCCAACTGTTGTCGTTAATGCGGATTCAGTGGCCCAATGGGTTGGTTTTGTATGGCATTCTAGCTTAACGCGCAGCAATAGCCATCGACAGCAAAAACTCACGTATGCAAAATACAGAGCACTGGGTTTTGGTAGCTATGATAACTATGTAACATACCCGCCTGAAGGCACAAATCCGGATGAGAGACGTAGATATGATCAGTAAGTGCTATTCTGTATTGGTCAAGTGCAATAGGAAAAGTGCAATTGGAAAAGATGTGTCTTAAGATGTTTTTTAAAAATTTCATAACCTGTACATCTATGCTTTGTGTTGTTTTTCACTGCTTTGTGTGTGAATTATTTAATAAGGGAGCATCATTTAGATGCATTTGGCAATTGACAATAAAATCCATGACTTTCTGTTTTAAATCTGTTTATTAAACTTTTACTATAATAGCAGGATACAAACACAGGAGAATCATGAAAAAATATTATTAGGCCACAATCATAATGACATCTTAATGTTTAGGTTGATATACCAGAAGTACTGGCATGATCAGAAAAATTAATAATGAAGGGATCCCAGATCTCAGAAAATCTACCAGTGTTGCCCTTTAACGTACACCTATTTTTTTTCCAAATGGATAAAACTCATAACATCTCTCAGCCAGTCATCAAAAGATGGAGGGAGTTTTTCTTTCCACAGCAGAAGAATGCGCCGTCTAGCTAATAATGCTAAGAAAGCAAAAGTCTTTGCAGTATTTCCCGGCACACCAGTGACTTTTGAAGGAAGTCCCGAAGAGTCCAACCAGAGGGCAAGGTTCAATCTGTTTCTTTGTCAATAAAGAAATCCATGACGTTCTGATGTGAAACCGCTGCTGTCTTGTCTCTCTGGTTTAGTTTACAGTGTGTTTGTACTAATAGTAGTTGAGTACTAGTCTCTAATGAATGAGTACTAGTGTCTAAGGAATGAGTACTAGTGTCTAATGAATGAGTACTAATGTCTAAAGAATGAGTACTAGTATCTAATGAATGAGTACTAGTGTCTAATGAACGAGTACTAGTGTCTAATGAACGAGTACTAGTGTCTAATGAACGAGTACTAGTGTCTAATGAATGAGTACTAGTATCTAATGAATGAGTACTAGTATATAATGAATGAGTACTAGTGTCTAATGAATGAGTACTAGTGTCTAATGAATGAGTACTAGTGTCTCTTGAATGAGTACTAGTGTCTAATGAATGAGTACTAGTGTCTAAGGAATGAGTACTAGTGTCTAAGGAATGAGTACTAGTGTCTAATGAATGAGTACTAGTGTCTAATGAATGAGTACTAGTGTCTCTTGAATGAGTACTAGTGTCTAAGGAATGAGTACTAGTGTCTAATGAATGAGTACTAGTGTCTAATGAATGAGTACTAGTGTCTAAGGAATGAGTTCTAGTGTCTAAGGAATGAGTACTAGTGTCTAATGAATGAGTACTAGTATCTAATGAATGAGTACTAGTGTCTAATGAATGAGTACTAGTGTCTAATGAATGAGTACTAGTGTCTAATGAATGAGTACTAGTGTCTAAGGAATGAGTACTAGTGTCTAATGAATGAGTACTAGTGTCTAAGGAATGAGTACTAGTGTCTAATGAATGAGTACTAGTGTCTAATGAATGAGTACTAGTGTCTCTTGAATGAGTACTAGTGTCTCTTGAATGAGTACTAGTGTCTCTTGAATGAGTACTAGTGTCTAATGAATGAATACTAGTGTCTAATGAATGAGTACTAGTGTCTAATGAATGAGTACTAGTGTCTCTTGAATGAGCACTAGTGTCTAATGAACGAGTACTAGTGTCTAATGAACGAGTACTAGTGTCTAATGAACGAGTACTAGTGTCTAATAAATGAGTACTAGTGTCTAATGAATGAGTTCTAGTGTCTCTTGAATGAGTACTAGTGTCTAATGAATGAGTACTAGTGTCTAATGAATGAGGACTAGTGTCTCTTGAATGAGTACTAGTGTCTAATGAATGAGGACTAGTGTCTAATGAATGAGGACTAGTGTCTAATGAATGAGTACTAGTGTCTAATGAACGAGTACTAGTGTCTCTTGAACGAGTACTAGTGTCTAATGAATGAGTACTAGTATCTAATGAATGAGTACTAGTGTCTCTTGAATGAGTACTAGTGTCTAATGAATGAGTACTAGTGTCTGAATGAGTACTAGTGTCTAATGAATGAGTACTAGTGTCTGAATGAGTACTAGTGTCTAATGAACGAGTACTAGTGTCTAATGAACAAGTACTAGTGTCTAATGAACGAGCTAGTGTCTAATGAACGAGTACAAGTGTCTAATGAATGAGTACTAGTGTCTAATGAACGAGTACAAGTGTCTAATGAATGAGCACTAGTGTCTAATGAACGAGTACTAGTGTCTAATGAACGAGTACTAGTGTCTAATGAACGAGTACTAGTGTCTAATAAATGAGTACTAGTGTCTAATGAATGAGTTCTAGTGTCTCTTGAATGAGTACTAGTGTCTAATGAATGAGTACTAGTGTCTAATGAATGAGGACTAGTGTCTCTTGAATGAGTACTAGTGTCTAATGAATGAGGACTAGTGTCTAATGAATGAGGACTAGTGTCTAATGAATGAGTACTAGTGTCTAATGAACGAGTACTAGTGTCTCTTGAACGAGTACTAGTGTCTAATGAATGAGTACTAGTATCTAATGAATGAGTACTAGTGTCTCTTGAATGAGTACTAGTGTCTAATGAATGAGTACTAGTGTCTCTTGAATGAGTACTAGTGTCTAATGAATGAGTACTAGTGTCTGAATGAGTACTAGTGTCTAATGAATGAGTACTAGTGTCTGAATGAGTACTAGTGTCTAATGAATGAGTACTAGTGTCTAATGAATGAGTACTAGTGTCTAATGAATGAGTACTAGTGTCTGAATGAGTACTAGTGTCTCTTGAATGAGTACTAGTGTCTAATGAATGAGTACTAGTGTCTCTTGAATGAGTACTAGTGTCTAATGAATGAGTACTAGTGTCTAATGAATGAGTACTAGTGTCTGAATGAGTACTAGTGTCTAATGAATGAGTACTAGTGTCTGAATGAGTACTAGTGTCTAATGAACGAGTACTAGTGTCTAATGAACAAGTACTAGTGTCTAATGAACGAGCTAGTGTCTAATGAACGAGTACAAGTGTCTAATGAATGAGTACTAGTGTCTAATGAATGAGTACTAGTGTCTAATGAATGAGTACTAGTGTCTAATGAATGAGTACTAGTGTCTAATGAATGAGCACTAGTGTCTAATGAATGAGTACTAGTGTCTAATGAATGAGCACTAGTGTCTAATAAATGAGTACTAGTGTCTAATGAATGAGAACTAGTGTCTCTTGAATGAGTACTAGTAGCATGAAAACAGATATAGTTCGTTTAAAGGGTTTAATGTTAAGTCGGCTTGCCACACTGCGTGTCTTTTACTTTGTTGAGCATTTCCTAAAAGTTGCACAATTCACCGGAAACACGTCACTCCCCGACTGAGCAGCACACAGAACCGGGGTTATGTTATGGTGTTTCTTCATAGTGATGTGTGTGTAGAGTCTGAGAGCGAAATGAGCTCCGGGACGCTGCAGACTCAGCTGACCGCCATTATGAGCGTGCTGGCGAAGGCGGCCGTGGCGGAGATAGCGCGGCTGATGGAGGACTCGGCGGCCGCTCTTCATCAACACATCCGCGGCAGGGACGAGGAGATCCGGGCGCTGAAGACTCGACTGAGGCTCGCAGAGAACCGGCCACAGACGGACACATGCTCTATCGGCGTGCAGGCGGACAGCCCGGACACGAGTGAGCATAAACTGACCAGTTAATGATGCCAAAGAACAGCATACTGTGTGTGTGTGTGTGGGGGGTAGGTTTAGGGATAGGGGTTGGGTTAGGGGATAGAAAATATCATTGATCTGATATAAAATCAATGGAAGTCTATGTAATGTCCTCACTAATATAGTGAAACAAACGTGTGTGTGTGTGTGTGCGCTTGTTTTTTGAAATATCAGGACACATGTAAATAAAAATTATGAGAGTTTTTGCTTAAAGTAAGAAAAATAATCTGCCAATGGGGTAGGAAAAATAATCAAGTTTTTTGTTTGAATTAAGCTTATTTTTCTCACCCCATTGGCAGATTAATGATCTTATTTTAAGCAAAAACTCGTAGTTTTGAGTTTTTATCCCAAAACAAGGCAATTACTATACACACACACACACACACACATAATATATACACTCACCTAAAGGATTATTAGGAGCACACACTAATGCTGTGTTTGACCCCTTTCTCCTTCAGAACTGCCTTAATTCTCCGTGGCATTGATCAACAAGCTGCTGAAAGCATTCTTTAGAAATGTCGGCCCATATTGATAGGAGAGCATCTTGCAGTTGATGGAGATTTGTGGGATGCACATCCAGGGCACGAAGCTCCAGTTCCACCACATCCCAAAGATGCTCTATTGGGTTGAGATCTGGGGACTGTGGCGGCCATTTTAGTTCAGTCAACTCATTGTCATGTTCAAGAAACCAATTTAAAATGATTTGTGCTTTGTGACATGGTGCATTATCCTGCTGGAAGTAGCCATCAGAGGATGGGGACATGGTGGTCATAAAGGGCTGGACATGGTCAGAAACAATGCTCAGGTAGGCCGTGGCATTTAAACGATGCCCAATTGGCACTAAGGGGCCTAAAGTGTGCCAAGAAAACATCCCCCACACCATTACACCACCACCACCAGCCTGCACAGTGGGAACAAGGCATGATGGATCCATGTTCTCATTCTGTTTACGCCAAATTCTGACTCTACCATCTGAATGTCTCAACAGAAATCGAGACTCATCAGACCAGGCAACATTTCTCCAGTCTTCAACTGGCCAATTTTGGTGAGCTTGTGCAAATTGTCGCCTCTTTGTCCTATGTGTAGTGGAGATGAGTGGTCCCCGGTGGGGTCTTCTGCTGGTGTAGCCCATCCGCCTCAAGGTTGTGTGTGTTGTGGCTTCACAAATGCTTTGCTGCATACCTCGGTTGTAACGAGTGGTTATTTCAGTCAAAGTTGCTCTTCTATCAGCTTGAATCAGTCGGCCCATTCTCCTCTGACCTCGAGCATCAACAAGGCATTTTCTCCCACAGGACTGCTGCAGACTGGATGCTCTTCCCTTTTCACACCATTCTTTGTAAACCCTAGAAATGGTTGTGTGTGTAAATCCCAGTAACTGAGCAGATTGTGAAATACTCAGACCGGCCCGTCTGGCACCAACAACCATGCCACGCTCAAAACGGCTTAAATCACCTTTCTTTCCCATTCTGACATTCAGTTTGGAGTTCAGGAGATTGTCTTGACCAGGACCACACCCCTAAATGCACTGAAGAACTGCCATGTGATTGGCTGATTAGATAACTGCATTAAGGAGAAACTGAACAGGTGCTCCTAATCCTTTAGGTGTGTGTGTGTGTGTGTGTGTGTGTGTGTATGTATATATATATATATATATATATATAATATATAATTTTTTTTTTTTTTTTTTTTTTTTTTTCTTCTTTTTTTTAAATTGTATATTAGCACTCTCTTTTTGGACAAATAGATCTTCCTCTCCATATTATGGTTTATTTAACTCTTTCATTTTTGGGTGAACTATCCCTTTAACTCTTAGTTTTGTTGTAGAATTTGAATAATTGACGTATGACTTCTCGACAGGCGTAGCGGCTTCGGCTGATCATCTCATCCAGGAGAAGATCGTCGTGAAGAACGTCTCTGAGGAAAACTCGCAGTTTTCCCACACGTCAGACGTGAAGCGGGAAGAGTCCGCACTGAAGGAGCCGGAGGAAGAGGAGCTCAGCGGGCTGGAGTTTCAGATGAAGATCGAACAGGTGGAAGAACTCGTGGATCAGACGCTCAATCAGGCTCAGCGTGAAGCACAAAACCACCGGCCTGACGGAAGCTCCGGCTTATGGTGTAAAGCGTTGGAGCATCCAGGGACTTTAATGGAGTCGCATTCCCAGGATTTCACAGATCCGTATGTGATGATGATGATGGAGGATCCGATGATTGCACCGACTCAGTCCGGATTATTGGAGAACGAGAGCTTCGGAGCTACAGACGTTGAGTTCGACCTGAATCTCCAGGATTCCCACAGACCGTTACAATCAAGCTCGATCTTTCCCAAAACGCTCCCGCAGGGTCCGCATGCAGGAAAACACCCGGAGAAACGCTTCCGCTGTCAGCTGTGCGGGAAAGCGTTCGCTCAGAGGACTCGGCTCTTAACTCATAGACTCGTGCATACGGGAGAAAAACCCTTCCGGTGTGAGGAATGCGGGAAAGGCTTTACTCAGAGGACTCGGCTCATAACGCACAGACTCGTGCATACGGGAGAAAAACCGTTCCGCTGTCAGCTGTGCGGGAAAACCTTCTCCAGACAGGACAACTGCCTCCGGCATGTGCGCTTGCACAGCGGACAGAGATCATGAGCTCCAGCTTCTGCGAATCACGTCTCAAAGGGAGATTACGAATGAAAGCGTGAATGTGAGGGAAGATGTGAAGCGCTCTGAATGGCCATGGGTCTGTTAAAGTCAACAGATTTCACTAATAGATCTACCAGTCTCAGTGGGTGCGTTTACATACACGTTCTTACGATGATTATGCCTAATAAGCAGACAACGAACATGGTCATGTAATCGCGGTAACCCGTTTTCTATGGGGTTAAAACAATGCCGAAACCATTGAAAATGGACAGACTTATGCTGCGTTCACCCCGCATGCGAATCGCTCAAGTGGAATAATCTAAACTTTGGCGGATATTCGCGCCATGTTAACCAATGAGGAGCCTGCTTACTGCTGTCATGTGGTGAAGTGATGGATGGGAAACCCAGAGGCCAGAGTAATTTAAAAATACTACTGTTATTGTGTCACAAAATGTAGTTTTAATAGTTTTTCAGGTGAGAATGTAGTTGTTTAAAGCTCAAATATGTGGTTTATTTATTAAGAGAGCTCCTATTTGAAAATTTGATCTGGTGTTTTCGGAGGTGTGAGACCCGGGCGATCACCGGAGCTCAGCGCTCATCAACCCGGCGAGAGCAGCCTTAGCTCGGCTAGTCCTTCTGCCGACTGCCGCTGCCTGGCGGAGCCCCTCCCATGACGCGAATTCGCGTCTGTTGTGTAGTGCATGTCACGTGAATGAAGCGAATGGATTCAAAATGTTCACACGTCCAACTTCGCGTGAATTGCACGATTTATTCGCATCATTCGCGTGCGGTGTGAACGCAGCATAAACGGCACAAATAGATATTACAACTTGTAAACACAGAACACAATCTATAAATAGATAAAAAATCCACAAACAAGGTCCTCATGATCCGCAAATGTAAAACAAGATCTACAAATAGATACAAAGTCCTCAAACAAACTCTGTGAAACACAAATGTAAAGCGTGGTCTTACAAAAAGATTAAAGATCCACAAATAAACATGTCCTGATTCACAAATACAAGTACATCAGTGACTTGTACTTCAAAACCAGAATTGGAATGAATGTAAAGTGACTTGTTTGCAGGTGAAGATCATGTTCTGTTTGTAGATTGTGCCACATTTGGTTTAAATGCATCCAGACAGCGAGCGAGCGTTTTGCATGAAATAAGGACGTATATCACAAACGCTGACTTTTTTAAGACCTAGGAAATTGTAAAGATGTGTTCTCATCTCATAGAGCAGAAGTAGAAGAGGTTCAGTCAGAACGCTACATCATGAGGGATAAGAGCCATAAATCTCCCGCTGACACGCTTTATTAAACATCACAACTGACGTAACATTTGGAAACCTCAGAGTCACATTATTATTTTTGACGTCACTATAAGGAAATAACCCGATTTATTAATAAAGTCATGTAAACGCGGTTTACTTGTGTTGTCAGTTTACTGGTTTGCATGTAAACGGGGAAAGCTTTTTTTAGTTATCAGCTACTGGTGTGCATGTAAACGCACCCTGTGTGAGAGTAAAATAATGAAGCTGCCATCGTTCTGAAGTCATCTTTGCACCTTGCACAATTTGGCTCCAGATCTCATGTGAAAATGGTCATTTGGACCCTCCTCTATAAACCGTGATTACGCAGTCAATACTCATCTGACACATTTAATATTCTGGCTCTCTTCTTCATTTATGTTTGTTTTGTAAGAAATGATCAAAATCTAAATGTTTAGCCTGAGACCTGCTTATCCTGATGACAAACTTATAATTAGTGGCTGTATTTTAAGAAAAAAAATATACCCACAAATGACTTTATTTTCAGGATAGACTCATAAGTTTGTTATTATTAATAATAACAATGAAGCTGTTTTCCCAGGGTTAAGTTGTTTTCTGAATCTGTTAACCCAGGGTTAAGTTTCTGGAGCTGTTAACCCAGGTTTAAGTTTCTGGAGCTGTTAACCCAGGTTTAAGTTTCTGGAGCTGTTAACCCAGGGTTAAGTTTTCTGAATCTGTTAAACCAGGGTTAAGTTTCTGGAGCTGTTAACCTAGGGTTAAGTTTCTGGAGCTGTTAACCCAGGGTTAAGTTTCTGGAGCTGTTAACCCAGCTTTAAGTTTCTGGAGCTGTTAACCCAGGTTTAAGTTTCTGAAGCTGTTAACCAAGGGTTAAGTTTCTGAATCTGTTAACCCAGGTTAAGTTTCTGAAGCTGTTAACCCAGGGTTAAGTTTCTGAATCTGTTAACCAAGGGTTAAGTTTCTGAATCTGTTAACCCAGGGTTAAGTTTCTGGAGCTGAAGATGTTAACCCAGGGTTAAGTTTCTGAATCTGTTAACCAAGGGTTAAGTTTCTGAATCTGTTAACCCAGGGTTAAGTTTCTGGAGCTGAAGATGTTAACCCAGGGTTAAGTTTCTGGAGCTGTTAACCCAGGGTTAAGTTTTCTGGAGCTGTTTACCCAGGTTTAAGTTTCTGAATCTGTTAACCCAGGTTAAGTTTCTGAAGCTGTTAACCCAGGTTTAAGTTTCCTAAAGCTGTTTAACCACCTATGATTTTAATCTGTAGTTTATGTTCATGTTAACTTCTGGATCACATGATTGTTTTTTTATCATTAAACACTCTTAAATCATCTCACAGAACCCCTCAGCTTTATTTCTGTACTGATCACTGTGTGTGTGTGTGTGTGTGTGTGAGTGTGTGTGTGAGTGTGTGAGTGTGTGTGTGAGTGTGTGAGTGTGTGTGTGTGTGTGTGTGTGTGTGTGTGTGTGTGTGTGTGTGTGAATAACCAACCTGTAAAAAAGGCAGATTTTCTTCTTATTTATTTAAAGTCAGTTTTTTCTTTTATTTTGTTGTTGTTGTAAATAGCCTAACTAACCAGCATAAAGTCAGTTTTTCTTCCGAAAACAATTTCAAGCTCATATTTAATTGTCGGAGTTTAGTTATGGAAGATTCCCTTCAGACGGAGCTGATCTGAGAGGCAGGACTCTCCCACCGGATCCACCAGGAAGAGGAGGCAGGAAGCCACGGCGAGCTGGAGATCCCGATTGCTCTCCGGATCTCTTCCAGCTGGGAAGCCCGTCAGGAGGAGCCAGAAACATGGAGCTGGTTCTGGAAGGGAGCCGTGATGCCGAGCCGGAGAGCGTGAGTCGAAGCGATGGCGGCGGGAGGAGATCCGGTAACGTATTTCTTCGGCTCATTCCCGCAGCTTGGAGCGTGATATCCGGTGAGTTTTCCGTGAGGCTCATCTCGTAGGACTGCGTTGGGTTCTGCCGCGGCTCGGAGTCGGAGCGTAACCGCGGAGAACCGTCCGCTCGGAAGCTAAAGATGTTTTCTCCATCGGATCCGGGAGAGTTTGTTTTGAGCTCGATGTCCGAGGGCGACATGCAGGATACCGGCGATGGCGGAGCGCTCCGATAACGGCTCCCATCGCGGCTCAGATCGGTGGCGATGATGATGATCTGGCGGCCCCGGGCCCGGCAGGACTCCAGCAGAACCGCCAGCGTGTCCGGGTCCTGCGCGTTGATGGCGTACACGAGGGCCGACGCGCCGGAATAATCCTCCATGCTAGCATCGGCACCGGCGGCGATCAGCTCGGCCGCCACCGCGGCTCCCGCCCGCTCCATGCAGGCGTACATCAGAGCCGTGCGGCCCGTGCGGTCCTGGAGGTTCGGCTCGGCCCGGTGGCTCAGCAGGAACCGGATCAGCCTCAGCATGTCCGGCGCGGTCGGATCTGCACGGAGAGCTCTGCAGGCGGCCAGAAGAGCCGTCTCTCCTCTGGAGCTCCTCTGGTTGACCTGAGCTCCGCCCTCCACCAGGAGGCGCACCAGCCGGAGTTTACCCAGCCGAGCCGCACCGATGAGCGGACCGCCGTCCAGCAGGAGACCCGCCGGATCCATCCTGCGGAAAACACGCACACAACGTCACAATCATCAGGCACAGTTATGATCGAAAAACTCTTAATTTGCATATGATGTCACAATTATGCGACGAATCGAAATTATGACATTTTAATTTGACATATTAAGTCGTAGGCTAATTATGCAATAAAGTCGAAATTATGACTGAAAAACTCTACATTTACATATGCCACAATTAATAATTAAAACTAAAAATTATAAAAATAAAATTTAGTCGAAATTATGACATTTAAAATTGACATACTAAGTCAAAATTATGCGATGTCGAAATTGATGTCATAATTATTCAACAGTCAAAATTGACATGTCAAAACTTACATATTTAGTCATAATTATGCGATTGTCGAAATTATGCCGACAAATTTATTTGACATACAAAGTCAAAATTATGCAATAAAGTCGAAATTGCCATGTCATAATTATTCAATAATCAAAATTGTCACGTCAAAATTTACACATAAAACGTCAACATTATGACCAAAAATTTAAATTGACATCATTATGCAGTCAAATCTGACAAACTGTGTAATTGACTGTCAATTTAGACTTTAAGTCAAAATTATGACTAAAGTTTAACATTTTTATAATGTTATAATTGAAAAGTCAAAATTGACATTATACAATAAAAAGTCAAAATTGACACATTTTTTCAATTGACATTATGCGATGTCAAATCTGACAAAAAGTTAAAATTGTCATAGTCATGATTATTCAATAAAGACAATGATAACAATCATGCAATGATGACAGTCAATTATGCAATAAGAAGTTGAAACTATGACAAATTAACAATTGACAATTTTGCTATAAATAAAAATTTAAACATACTGTCATAATTTCTACTTTTATTACAATTATGAGAGTCAAAATGGACATTAATATGTCACTTATTGAATCAAACATGAAGGAAGAACTTGTGGTTTAAGGGACTCAAACCGTATGATGAAAATAAAATCCCTTCGGTGTCATATTTATAAAGTAAAACTTCAAATAGGAGGAAAAGGTAATAAGAAAAAAGTCAAAATTGTGAATTATTAGTAGAAAGTCATGATTGTGAGAAGTCACGATATGCCAAAACAGAATTGACATTCAAAAAGCGTTTTTACGGTCTGAATTATGAAAAGCATGATTTAGGCAGCAGAAATGTTTTGATGTGACTGTATATAATAATCATGAGCGGTGAAGGTCAGCCGCTCTCCTTCATCTCTACAGGAGGCGCTCTATTCTCAGACCCCACGCTTTATGATCATCATCATTCAGAATATTACACGCAATAAATCAGTTTATGAAACAGATGATGAGGTTATGATGTTCTCACACAATACAGTCAAAGCTTTGGGTTTAATCAGACTGCATTATATTGCTATATTTTCTTTTTCATGGCATCATATGAAAGCTCAAGGGAAGCAACAAAAGTAAATCATATGGACCTATTATCATTATATTACATATACAAATATGATATTTGGCTTACACTGTACATGAACAAAAGAGAATTAAATCTTAATCACAATTATTTGCACAACGTTTATCATCAGCACGAAATTCCTGATCATGACAGGCCTAATTATGACATTTTATTTATGTATTAATGTCATGTATTCATAACAATGCACAATTAGTTCGTATTAAGTGATAATATGTGAAATTGTAAAGTAATGGTATTGAAATTTACCTGTATATTTTGCTGATGATCGTCTGACACGAGCGGTGACTGGAGCTGAAGAGAGACACTGAACACGATCTGTGTGTGTGTGTGTGTGTGTGTGAGTGTGTGTGTGTGTGTGTGTGTGTGTGTGTGTGTGTGTGTGCGCGCTTGTATGTGTGTATTCCTCCAGAAGTGTGTGTTGTTTTTCTGTATCTGTGCTGTTATGATACCACAGCTCTTTTTTGTAAGTGTATGTATGTTTACTAGGGCTGTCAATCTATTAAAATATTTAATCGTGATTAATCGCATGATTGTCATGAGCTAACTTGCAATTAATCTCATGATTGTCAATAGTTAACTCGCGATTAATCACGATTGTCATGGGTTAACTCGTGATTAAACGCATGAATGTCATGGGTTAGCTCGTGATTAATCGCATGATTGTCATGGGTTAACTCGTGATTAATCGCATGATTGTCATGGGTTAACTCGCGATTAATCGCATGATTGTCATGGGTTAACTCGTGATTAATCGCATGATAGTCATGGGTTAACTCGTGATTAATCGCATGATTGTCATGGGTTAACTCGTGATTAATCGCATGATTGTCATGGGTTAACTCGCGATTAATTGCATTGTCATGGGTTAATTGCATTGTCATGGGTTAACTCGTGATTAATCGCATGAATGTCATGGTTTAGCTCGTGATTAATCGCATGATTGTCATGGTTTAGCTCGTGATTAATCGCATGATTGTCATGGGTTAACTCGTGATTAATCACATGATTGTCATGGGTTAACTCGTGATTAATCACATGATTGTCATGGGTTAACTCACGATTAATCACATGATTATCATTAGTTGACTCGTGATTAATCGCATGAATGTCATGGGTTAACTTGCGTTTAATCGCATGAATGTCATGGGTTAACTTGCGTTTAATCGCATGAATGTCATGGGTTAACTCGCAATTAATCTCATGATTGTCATGGGTTAACTCGCAATTAATCTCATGATTGTCATGGGTTAACTCGCGATTAATCTCATGATTGTCATGGGTTAACTCACGATTAATCGCATGAATGTCATGGGTTAACTTGCATTTAATCGCATGAATGTCATGGGTTAACTCGCAATTAATCTCATGATTGTCATGGGTTAACTCGTGATTAATCACATGATTGTCATGGGTTAACTCGTGATTAATCGCATGATTGTCATGGGTTAACTCACGATTAATCACATGATTATCATTAGTTGACTCGTGATTAATCGCATGAATGTCATGGGTTAACTTGCGTTTAATCGCATGAATGTCATGGGTTAACTTGCGTTTAATCGCATGAATGTCATGGGTTAACTCGCAATTAATCTCATGATTGTCATGGGTTAACTCGCAATTAATCTCATGATTGTCATGGGTTAACTCGCGATTAATCTCATGATTGTCATGGGTTAACTCACGATTAATCGCATGAATGTCATGGGTTAACTTGCATTTAATCGCATGAATGTCATGGGTTAACTCGCAATTAATCTCATGATTGTCATGGGTTAACTCGCAATTAATCTCATGATTGTCATGGGTTAACTCGCGATTAATCTCATGATTGTCATGGGTTAACTCACGATTAATCGCATGAATGTCATGGGTTAACTTGCATTTAATCGCATGAATGTCATGGGTTAACTCGCAATTAATTTCATGATTGTCATGGGTTAACTCGCAATTAATCTCATGATTGTCATGGGTTAACTCGCGATTAATCTCATGATTGTAATGGGTTAACTCACGATTAATCATGATTGTCATGGGTTAACTCGCGATTAATCTCATGATTGTCATGGGCTACCTCGCGATTAATCTCATGATTGTCATGGGTTAACTCGTGATTAATCGCATGAATGTCATGGTTTAGCTCGTGATTAATCGCATGATTGTCATGGTTTAGCTCGTGATTAATTGCATGATTGTCATGGGTTAACTCGTGATTAATCACATGATTGTCATGGGTTAACTCGTGATTAATCGCATGATTGTCATGGGTTAACTCACGATTAATCACATGATTATCATTAGTTGACTCGTGATTAATCGCATGAATGTCATGGGTTAACTTGCGTTTAATCTCATGATTGTCATGGGTTAACTCACAATTAATCTCATGATTGTCATGGGTTAACTCGCGATTAATCTCATGATTGTCATGGGTTAACTCACGATTAATCGCATGAATGTCATGGGTTAACTTGCATTTAATCGCATGAATGTCATGGGTTAACTCGCAATTAATCTCATGATTGTCATGGGTTAACTCGCAATTAATCTCATGATTGTCATGGGTTAACTCGCGATTAATCTCATGATTGTCATGGGTTAACTCACGATTAATCGCATGAATGTCATGGGTTAACTTGCATTTAATCGCATGAATGTCATGGGTTAACTCGCAATTAATCTCATGATTGTCATGGGTTAACTCGCAATTAATCTCATGATTGTCATGGGTTAACTCGCGATTAATCTCATGATTGTAATGGGTTAACTCACGATTAATCATGATTGTCATGGGTTAACTCGCGATTAATCTCATGATTGTCATGGGCTACCTCGCGATTAATCTCATGATTGTCATGGGTTAACTCACGATTAATCACATGATTGTCATGGGTTAACTCGTGATTAATCACATGATCGTCATGGGTTAAATCGCGATTAATCGCATGATTGTCATGGGTTAACTCGTGATTAAGCGCATGATTGTCATGGGTTAACTCACGATTAATCTCATAATTGTAATGGGTTAACTCGCGATTAATCCCATAATTGTAATGGGTTAACTCACGATTAATCCCATAATTGTCATGGGTTAACTCACGATTAATCGTGATTGTCATAGGTTAACTCGCGATTAATCACATGATTGTCATTGGTTAACTCGTGATTAATCGCATGATTGTCATGGGTTAACTTTTTTATTATCAGGCGATGAATTTCTGTCATGAAAACCTACTTTTTCAAACTATTCCTAGACTGTTCCAAGCACACAGACACACACACACACACACACACACACACACACACAAAAGCATTTTGATAAACCTTTCTTGAATAACGCACAAACTAATTTAAAAAAGAGCATGTCAAATTGGACGCAAGGCTATATCTCCGCAACACTAGCGTATTCAGACCAAATTTGGTACGTCATCACCAAGCATGACCTAAGGCTACATGTAACGTTTCAGCACAGCGCCACCTCCTGGTCAGGAGATATGAAAAATGGCTATTTTTGATTATAACTTCTGAACCCAAAAAAACTGGTCTCTTTTGATTCAGTGCAGCACACTGAGTCGAATGATGCACAATTTTACCATATCGGCTGTTCCCATTTTTAATTTTGTCGTAAGATGTTGTATTTTATGAATACGTTACCATATCGTTCCTAAACTCGGTATGTGGACCATCCCCTAAAAGGAAGGTAAGGCAAGGCACGTTTATTTGTACAGCACATTTCATACCCAATGGCAATTCAAAGCACTTTACGTAGAAATGTGTTAAAGTAGTGATAACATTTGCATGATAAATAAGAATACCATGTGTAGGAATTAAAAATAAAAACAAGTATAATAAAGAGATTTTTTTTAAAAAGAACAACTCAAAAGGTTTCAAAGCATTGCCACCTTGTGGCCAAAAATTATGATAAAAAAATGCGAATAGCTTTTGATTCATTTGGCCTATTTTAATGAAACTGGTCTCTATAGACTCCTTTATTCGTGCCGAGAACATTGATACCAATAATGCCATATTCAGTCGAACTTCCTGTTCGCCGTTTTGAATTTCTGTGAGAAACAACTTTTTTTACACTTTTCCTACATGTTGATCCGATATTCATCAAAATGGTCTCATCTTCAGACCATGTGACCTTTATATGTGTCACTGGCTCTTCTCACTGACCACACAACATCACTTTGGTAACAGCGCCACCTACTGATCAAACCTGATACGCATATTACAAATCATTCTTCAGCCTAAAATAATCCAAAAATGTCTTTAATTGCTCTGTATTTCATGCTTTTTCGTGCATGCAGCTGTATTAAAAAGATATTTCAAGTAAAATAAAGTATGTTTACGAGCTGTTTAATTCATAATATGATCACTGTAATAGTCTTGTATATAATCCCTGACATGCTTGACGGTTATAGAGCCAATTATGAGAACTAAAGCAGTTCAAGGGGAAGTTAAGGGGAAGGTGTTTATCTGCCCAACCATCAGTAATTTTCCACTGCCTCTGTGAAAACCTTGAGCTTCCAGAGCATTCTTGCTCTCTGATTGTCCTTCTTGGTACATTTCCACAGTCTCTCAAGTGCTTGAGAACATTTCTTGGACTCTTTGCTGAGTCATAACCCTTTGTGTGTGTGTTTGTACAGGTATGATCCTCCACACGAACTAATATCAGCTGTTTAAAACATTAATGCATTGGAATTCTGCTCTTAAAATAGCAAAATAAAGCATATGCACTTCTGATATGAGGGTTATGTTATTATTGTCTCTCTAAAGCATAGATGCAGCAAAATAAAGCATGCATTAGTATATTAACTACCAGGATGCGTGCTTTATTTGACTGCATCATTAAATGCATGTGTGCATCTTACAGGACAGATTGTTCCAGACGTTCTGCTTTTGTCTGACGGATTCCAGAATCATAAACCATCACATTTAGCCCCACGAGTCGAAGAATCGAGAAGGTGTCGTTAACTCCTCCTCTAACTCCGCGCGATAAACGAGCCCGTGGCGCGCGACCAATGAGAAGCAAGTGCGCCACACTTTCAGACAGGTCATCTGAGCCTGCGCACATTCGGGACGCATCAGCTGCTGAGGATTTAAAAGCACTCAAGTCTTCGCTCAGAGATACTTTTTTATTCCGCTCGGGAAACTTTAAAGGTATGTCTAATGCTGACATTATGATGCTATTCATGCATATATTTAATGCAAGTTCAATGCAGTAGTCTTTATTTAAACTGGACGCATGTATCTGCTGTTGCAGGTTTATATCATCATGCAGGTCCGTATAAACAGCGCGGATGTGAAGTACACAGAGACGCACATCGAGTCCCGCTACTGTTACCACACAGCATCTGTGAGGAGAGATGGAGACGCGCTTACTGTAAGTGCAAAACTCATGCGTGTGTGTGTGTGTGTGTTTTATTAGCAGATTATCAAAGTTGCATTTCATTTTCTTCCTTGTTGGAGTCGCTGACATGCTGTTAAACAATTATTCTACACACTCCAGCTAACAGGCGTTCTCTTAAAGTTCTCTTAAAGGGACAGCTCACTTAAACATTCTGTCATCGTTTAATCCTCATGTTACGACTTCCTTTCTTCTGTTGAGCGCAAAAGAAGATATTTTGTAGAATGTGGATAACCATACAGTTGTTAATCCTATTGACTGACTTTTCCATGCTATGGAAGTCAATGGGGACCAACAATTGTTTGGTTAGTAAAACAAGGGAACACATTTTATAGTGTGCACAATTTAGTGAAAAAAGTGAACAAATTATATTGTGCGCATAATTTAGTGAAACGAGGGAACAAATTATATCATGCGCATAATTTAGTGAAACGAGGGAACAAATTATATTGTGCGCATAATTTAGTGAAACGAGGGAACAAATTATATAGTGCAGATAATTTAGTGAAATGACGGAATGAATTATATAGTGCGGACAATTTATGAAACGTCGGAATGAATTATATAGTGCGCACAATTTATGAAACGTCGGAATGAATTATATAGTGCGCACAATTTATGAAACGACAGAACAAATTATATAGTGCGCACAAGTTATGAAACGACAGAACAAATTATGTAGTGCGCACAATTTAGTGAAACGACGGAATGAATTATATTGTGCGGACAATTTAGTGAAACGACGGAACTAATTATATAGTGCGGACAATTTAGTGAAACGACGGAATGAATTATATAGTGCGGAAAATTTAGTGAAACGACGGAACTAATTATATAGTGCGGACAATTTAGTGAAGCGACGGAATGAATTATATAGTGCGCACAATTTAGTGAAACGACGGAATGAATTATATAGTGCGCACAATTTAGTGAAACGACGGAACAAATTATATAGTGCGCACAATTTAGTAAAACGACGGAATGAATTATATAGTGCGGACAATTTAGTGAAACGACGGAACGAATTATATAGTGCGGACAATTTAGTGAAACGACGGAATGAATTATATAGTGCGCACAATTTAATGAAACGACGGAATGAATTATATAGTGCGGACAATTTAGTGAAACGACGGAACAAATTATATAGTGCGCACAATTTAGTAAAACGACGGAATGAATTATATAGTGCGGACAATTTAGTGAAACGACGGAACAAATTATATAGTGCGGACAATTTAGTGAAACGACGGAATGAATTATATAGTGTGCACAATTTAGTAAAACGACGGAATGAATTATATAGTGCGGACAATTTAGTAAAACGACGGAATGAATTATATAGTGCGCACAATTTAGTAAAACGACGGAATGAATTATATAGTGCGCACAATTTAGTAAAACGACGGAATGAATTACATAGTGCGCACAATTTAGTAAAACGACGGAATGAATTATATAGTGCGCACAATTTAGTAAAACGACGGAATGAATTATATAGTGCGGAAAATTTAGTGAAACGACGGAATGAATTATATAGTGCGCACAATTTAGTAAAACGACGGAATGAATTATATAGTGCGCACAATTTAGTAAAACGACGGAATGAATTATATAGTGCGGACAATTTAGTGAAACGACGGAATGAATTATATAGTGCGTACAATTTAGTGAAACGACGGAATGAATTATATAGTGCGCACAATTTAGTTAAACGACGGAATGAATTATATAGTGCACACAATTTAGTGAAACGACGGAATGAATTATATAGTGCGTACAATTTAGTGAAACGACGGAATGAATTATATAGTGCGCACAATTTAGTTAAACGACGGAATGAATTATATAGTGCACACAATTTAGTGAAACGACGGAATTAATTATATAGTGCGCACAATTTAGTGAAACGACGGAACGAATTATATAGTGCGGACAATTTAGTGAAACGACGGAACAAATTACATAGTGCGCACAATTTAGTAAAACGACGGAATGAATTATATAGTGCGCACAATTTAGTGAAACGACGGAATGAATTATATAGTGCGCACAATTTAGTAAAACGACGGAATGAATTACATAGTGCGCACAATTTAGTGAAACGACGGAATGAATTATATAGTGCGCACAATTTAGTAAAACGACGGAATGAATTATATAGTGCGCACAATTTAGTGAAACGACGGAATGAATTATATAGTGCGCACAATTTAGTGAAACGACGGAATGAATTATATAGTGCGCACAATTTAGTAAAACGACGGAATGAATTATATAGTGCGCACAATTTAGTGAAACGACGGAATGAATTATATAGTGCGCACAATTTAGTGAAACGACGGAATGAATTATATAGTGCGCACAATTTAGTGAAACGACGGAATGAATTATATAGTGCGCACAATTTAGTAAAACGACGGAATGAATTATATAGTGCGCACAATTTAGTAAAACGACGGAATGAATTATATAGTGCGCACAATTTAGTGAAACGACGGAATGAATTATATAGTGCGCACAATTTAGTGAAACGACGGAATGAATTCTATAGTGCGCACAATTTAGTGAAACGACGGAATGAATTATATAGTGCGCACAATTTAGTGAAACGACGGAATGAATTATATAGTGCGCACAATTTAGTGAAACGACGGAATGAATTATATAGTGTTAAAGGGGGGGTGAAACACTCAGTTTCAGTCAGTGTCATGTCAATCTTGAGTACCTATAGAGTAGCATTGCATCCTGCATATCTCCGAAAAGTCTTTATTTTTTTTATAATTATATAAGAAAGATGCGCTGTTCCGAGTCTTTCCGAAAAAAGCCGAGCGGGTGGGGGCGTGTCGTGTGAGTGGAGCTAAATAATGACGTGTGCAGCAGCACGCTGCAGTGAGGAAAGTGATTCGCTCTGTGAGGAAAGTGATTCGCTCAGTGAGGAAAGTGATTCGCCCGCCGCGTGAGGAAAGTGATTCGCTCTGTGAGGAAAGTGATTCGCTCAGTGAGGAAAGTGATTCGCCCGCCGCGTGAGGAAAGTGAGTCGCTCTGTGAGGAAAGTGATTCGCTCTGTGAGGAAAGTGATTCGCTCAGTGAGGAAAGTGATTCGCCCGCCGCGTGAGGAAAGTGAGTCGCTCGGTGAGGAAAGTGATTCGCTCAGTGAGGAAAGTGATTCGCCTGCCGCGTGAGGAAAGTGAGTCGCTCTGTGAGGAAAGTGATTCGCCCGTCGCGTGAGGAAAGTGCTAATACAGATCGACCGCCGGCCTATCAGTGGGTAAGTCAGTAGCTACTGGTTATATCACCTGTTTAGCATCCTACAAGCCAGCGCGTTGATGGGCGTAGCCTGTTGCTTTCGCTCTCTCCCTTGCTCTCTCTCACGCGCTTCCGGTAGAATTGTCCGTAAGGCCCATACAAGGAAATTCCGCCCCCACTAACGTCAATGGGAACGCATGATCTCAAAAAACTTGCCGAAACTTATGACTAACCGGAAGTAGTATTTTTGACAAAGAAATACTCCCATCAAACGTCCACCTTAACTTTTGAAACTTTGTCTATGTTTAGTATGGGATTCCAAGTCTTTAACAGTGTAAAAAGATCAGTATGCATGAAACAGCATTTCACCCCCCCTTTAACAATTTAGTAAAACGACGGAATGAATTATATAGTGCGCACAATTTAGTGAAACGACGGAATGAATTATATAGTGCGCACAATTTAGTGAAACGACGGAAAGAATTATATAGTGCGCACAATTTAGTAAAACGACGGAATGAATTATATAGTGCGCACAATTTAGTGAAACCACGGAATTAATTATATAGTGCGCACAATTTAGTGAAACGACGGAATGAATTATATAGTGCGCACAATTTAGTGAAACGACGGAATGAATTCTATAGTGCGCACAATTTAGTGAAACGACGGAATGAATTATATAGTGCGCACAATTTAGTGAAACGACGGAATGAATTATATAGTGCGCACAATTTAGTGAAACGACGGAAAGAATTATATAGTGCGCACAATTTAGTAAAACGACGGAATGAATTATATAGTGCGCACAATTTAGTGAAACCACGGAATTAATTGTATAGTGCGCACAATTTAGTGAAACGACGGTATGAATTATATAGTGCGCACAATTTAGTGAAACGACGGAATAATTTCTATAGTGCGCACAATTTAGTGAAACGACGGAATGAATTATATAGTGCGCACAATTTAGTGAAACGATGGAATGAATTATATAGTGCGCACAATTTAGTGAAACGACGGAATGAATTATATAGTGCGCACAATTTAGTGAAACGACGGAATGAATTATATAGTGCGGACAATTTAGTAAAACGACGGAATGAATTATATAGTGTGCACAATTTAGTGAAACGACGGAATGAATTATATAGTGCGCACAATTTAGTGAAACGAGGGAATGAATTATATAGTGCGCACAATTTAGTAAAACGACGGAATGAATTATATAGTGCGCACAATTTAGTGAAACGAGGGAATGAATTATATAGTGCGCACAATTTAGTGAAACGAGGGAATGAATTATATAGTGCGCACAATTTAGTGAAACGAGGGAATGAATTATATAGTGCGGACAATTTATGAACACATGCCTCTAAATGTAATAAATGTGCCTTGTGAGAACAATCAGATAAAACACAGGCAATATCTTTTCCCTTCAAGGTTGAGTTTTCGTCCGAGCTTCACTGGAACGGAACCATGCAAACTACTTCCACACACACTTCTCCACACACACTTCTCCACATGACCCTGTCCTAGTTTAACATGGCCACACTGTGCTATAATCCTGTGTGTGTTGTCCAGGTGACTCCGTCCTGCACTGAGTTCAGCTTCCGCACGGAGAGGAAGGTTCCCCGGCTGGGCGTGATGCTGGTGGGATGGGGCGGGAATAACGGTACGACGGTCACCGCTGCGGTTCTGGCCAATAAACTGGGTCTGACCTGGGAAACCAAGACCGGTGTGAAGGTACAGAGTCTCACATTTAGCTAACTGGGCCAATGTTTTGAAGTTGAAACAGATTTACATTAGACCTCAAAGCAGCGACCCAATACAGTATCCTTACAGCAAACAAACATTTAAAAAAACAGGAGCAAACAAGGAAGCAGCCGCAGACCAACTGCAAAAATGAGTAAAGACATTTCGAGTCCAAAACGGTTGAAAACACATAAAAACAATTGTTGTATAGAGCCAATTTCATGTTTTGTTTGATTATAGCGCCACCAATTGGCACATTCCAACCACTTTTTGTGTGTGCCCTTATACATAATTTGAGTTATAGACACTCGGGTGTGGGTTATTTTTTATACACTCATTAATACAAATGTCTATAACTTTGATTGTATTTGTATTGTATTTGATTGTATTTTTTGGCACTTACTATCAAAATTTGGACATTTGGCCTTAAACATTTTGTCACCCCGTTATGATTAAGATTTTCCTATGGTGGTTTCGTCTCGATCGGACATACTAAAGTGTTACCGAATTGACTATGACCACGTCAGGCTTATAAAGCATACTAATATATTTGCACATAAAACACCACAACAAAAATAAGCATAACATAACCATAACCCAAAAACATGGAGCGAATGCAATATTACTCCAGGATTAGTATGGATGCTCAACCTTTACCTTCAGCAGAACGCGGGTAACAAGCTCCTGCTAGTCGACGGCAGTCTGGCATTAGTTACAGCAATCTTTGTTTTGTCCTTCTTTCAGAAAGCGAATTATTACGGCTCATTGCTGGAATCCTCCACGGTGTGTTTGGGATCCGATCAGGATGGAGAGGTTTACGTTCCCTTCAGAGATCTGCTCCCGATGGTTCATCCCAATGACATCGTTTTTGACGGTAAACAGAGCCCTTTAAAGTGTGTAAACATCGCATCGTTTCATGGTGGGCGGGGCTTAGCTGGAGGCAAAAAAAGGCACTGTGTAATGTTGGCAAGCGGGTTTTTGGAGGGATTTTTTAAACAGGATGCAGAAGAAGGTTCGAGCTGTCCGAATATGTCTGCAGGACCGTGACGGCTATTTGTGTAAATGAATTATGAACTACTTTCGGGTGGTTTGGGGAATTTTGTCAAGGCTTATTGTCTAATGTAACTATGATTAGCAATGTGGATTATTTTAAGAGGATGGCACACACATCTATCGCTGCATGTTTGTTTAACATTTAAGCTAGCTAACGTTGGTGCGCTGAAGGTTGACAACTTTTCACCTAATAACAGATTTTATTAATCACCTATAAACCAGAAATGTGTTGATTTGTACTAGATAAAACCAACATATGCATAGATTATTTGACCTGATATGAAGTGTGCACTGCAAACA
>NC_090180.1:48866266-48908766 GCF_024679245.1 Pseudorasbora parva
AGGACATGATTCGGTTTATGGACTATTGTATGCGACTAAACCTTAGCAGTAGCAAGCAGAACGGGTTTGCACGTCAGACTAGTGTAACGTTATACAGAGAACAGCAATGGAGTCCGTTAGCGCATTTGAATGACGAAGCACGCGATCGTGTCGTTTACTGATGTTTACTCACGCGACGATAGCCGACAGCACAGACATCTGAAGCAGTTTAACTCACCGGCTGCTTCCAAAGCAGGACCGAACCTTTATCATTGGGACCGCTCCGGCAGAAACACACTTCTTTGGTATGATTTGGTGAAGTCCTGACAGCAGTGACCGTGGAGATCCACTTTGAGACGCGACTGAAACGATGTTGTGAATCTTCCCATCATTTCTGAGTTCAAATCGGGGATGCTTTCCCAGAATGCTGTGCTGAAGCGTTGAAGTCGCTCGACGTCACCCAGAGGAATAAAGTGGAGCGCGGCGCGACAGAAGTGTTCACGGACGACTGGATCTGCAGCTGAGAGTGTGTATGGGCGTGCGTTTCCTCTCTCGCTCTAGTCACGCGCGCGCGCACCCTACCGGGAGAAGAGCCCGTACGGCCCATACAAGGACCTTGCGCTCTATTAACGTCAAGCCGACCCATACTCGAAAAAAACTCTCCGACACTTGTGAGAAACCGGAAGGAGTATTTTTGACACAGAAATACTCCATCAAACGTCCAACATTAGTTTTTGAAACTTTGTCTATGTTTAGGATGGGAATCCAAGTCTTTAACAGTGGAAAGCTCAGTGTGCAGGAAACAGCATTTCACCGCCCCTTTAAAGAACATTTATAGGTCATTCTGAGGTCACTCAGCCCCCCCACAAGCTCCAGATTCACCCCAAATAGTCTCAATCGTTTGTGCCGATAAAAGTTTCCTTTGTGCTGCTTCCATTTTTAAAATATTATACATTGAATTATAAACGATGACGTCACTTGATGAAAATTCAAAACAAAAATTTGGCTGGCTCAAACCGGCACAAACCAGCACAAACCGGCACAAACCGGCTCAAACCGGCACAAACCGGCACAAACCGGCTCAAACCGGCTCAAACCGGCACAAACCGGCTCAAACCGGCTCAAACCGGCACAAACCGGCTCAAACCGGCACAAACCGGCACAAACCGGCTCAAACCGGCACAAACCGGCTCAAACCGGCACAAACCGGCTCAAACCGGCACAAACCGGCACAAATGATTGAGGCTGTTTGGGTGAATTTGGAGCTTGTGAGGGGCTGAGTGACCTCATCGTTTATAACTCAATGTGTAATATTTTAAAAATGGAAGCAGCACAAAGAATAACTTTACCGGCACAAACGATTGAGAATATTTCACCGAAGTTTTGCTTTGGGTGGGGACCAACTTCACGCAGGAGATGAACCGCTCATGGAAGAGAGTTTGCCTGGTTTAAGCAAAAACTCTTCATTTTGATTTGATTTTAAACAAAACAAGCAGAAATATCTCGTGTGGTTTGACTGATCTAGTAAATGTCTTGATTTAAGAATATTTCGATATTTGGACTGGAAACGAGACACACAGTAAATAAGACGGGCGTGTTTTGCAGTGTTGATGCGGTCTGGCTCTGCTAAAGCCTGTTGTTCTGCTTGAATGCTGATGATTTTTCCTCATATTCAGCCGACCTCTATAGTGAGTTATAATCATCTGGGCAACAACGACGGCCTCAATCTGTCGGCGCCGCAGCAGTTTCGCTCCAAAGAGATCTCCAAGAGTAACGTGGTGGATGATATAGTGCGGTCCAACCCCGTCCTGTACGGGCCCGGAGAGAAGCCTGACCACTGTGTGAGTGAGCATGTGGATCCTCTGACCAGAGATACGCTAGTGTCAATATGATCTAACGCAGCATTCTGAACAGGGTATTCTACAAGGAACGATCGTTAATGTAATGATCAGATGTGATTTTGTGTTTGTGTGAACAGGTGGTTATTAAATATGTGCCCTATGTGGGCGACAGCAAGCGAGCGATGGATGAATATACGTCCGAGATCATGATGGGCGGAACCAACACCATCGCCATGCACAACACCTGCGAGGTCAGTCTGCGCACGCCATCATGCAGGCCAAATTAATCAAAAAGCATGTCTAAATATAGCTGCGAGCACTTATCAGGTCCAAGCGTTTAAGACCTTTAAAGGGTTAGTTGACCCATAAATGAGCCTGATGTCTATCTGCGGACCCCAGGGCGTCTGAGATGTTTGTTTCTTCAGGAGAACACAAATGAAGATGTTTAACTCAGCTGTGCTCGTGTAATGCATGTCAATGGGGTGTATTTCTATGAGAGTAAAAAAACACAGACATCCGGAGACACACTGATGTCTTAAGACACGAAACGATCACTTTCTGCCAGAAACACAACAGTATTTGTGTTGTTATACCTCATATCAGATGAATCTCATCTAGTATTCCCAGCGCCATTACTTCCACTGAGTGAGGTCAAAATACCGGCACGATCATAGATATATTTACATAGATGCCTCATTAGTGCATGTGCGGATCGGTCGAATAAGGCATCTGTGTAAATATATCTATGATCACGCCGGTCTTTTGACCTTACTCAGCTGAAGTAATAGCTCAGGGAACACTAGATGAGATTCGCCTGATATGAGGTATAATAACACAAATACTGTTGTGTTTCTGGCAGACATCAGTGTGTCTCCGCGAGCCTCAGGGTTTAATATACTCGTGGACTCGTATGTCTGTGTGTTTTTTACTCTCATTGAAATACACCCCACTGACAAGCATTACACGAGCAACGAAATAGATTTTTTTTTTTTGATAATTATTGACTCCAGAGACTTGCTGCACTCCAATCAGGTCAAAAATGTATGACTAGTTTGCAAAAAGGAGGTCTTTAAAAAAAAATCAAAAGTGCCTGAATTTCGCCAGAAAGGACTCATGGGCCATTACATACTTTTGAGCGCTGTAGCGCCCCCGCCAGGCCGATTTGGGCGAGCTTTGGTGCGGCTGTAGGCGGAGTGAGTACTGCCATCCCTCAAAGTTTCAAGTCTCTACGATTAACGGTTTGGTCTGCCCGATCCGTTTTAGGGGAGTTTCTAATTCATTGAAATCACGAAACATACAAATATTACAAATATTAGACTGTTGATTTTAAATACTGTGGCCTTTATGTAAAGCACTTTAATCAGAAGCAATTGTGATATCAATGTGGTCATGTTCATCACGAGCAGTGATCTCACTAACGCATTACTCTAATCTGAAGACTTTTTCCTTTTAACTTGTAATCTAACGCGTTACTATTTCTAAAACAGTCTTTAAAGTAATTGATCCAAGTCACTCTGAGTTACTATTTTAGTCATTTTCCTTAGTAAAAATTTTTTTTTTAAAAGTGCTTTCTTCTTGGGTCTCGGAGAGAGATTTTTTTTGGGAAATATTTTTTTTATTTCAACTTAAAATGTCAGGAGATACATTGTTGACGTTACTATTAAATATGAACTTCCAATAAAGTGAGTGTTGGCAAACGGTCGTCATTTCTGTGTTGAGGCGGCAGGAGTGTTGTCGGAAACTGCTGAATGTAACTAATACAGTAACTTGTAATCTTACTTAGTTACTTTACAGATTACTTGATTTTAAAAGTAACTAAGTTACTTTTTAAAGGAGTAATCAGATTACTTTTTCAAAGTAACTGTGGCAACACTGATCCCGTATGCGTTTGTTGTGATGTTCAGGACTCTCTGCTGGCCAGTCCCATTATCCTGGATCTGGTGATCCTGACAGAACTGTGTCAGAGAATCACGTTCCGCACTCGGGAGGATCCGGTGTTCCAGAGTTTCCACAGCGTGCTGTCGCTGCTCAGCTTCCTCTGCAAAGCCCCGCTCGTGCCACAGGGGGCGCCGGTGGTCAACGCGTTCTTCCGCCAGCGCGCCTGCATCGAGAACATCCTGAGGTGAGATGAACCTCTGTGCCAATTGCCCTCAAATACGGAAGCCCTGAACGGCCATGGATAATTTTTTTTTCAGTCTTATGTTGTGATCACGTGTTTCATTCTGAAATACTGCACTGCACCCGGAGTCTACACTGCAAAAAATGCTTTTTTTACTCAGTATTTTTGTCTTGTTTCTAGTCAAAATATAAAAAAATTCTTACATTAAGAAACATTTACTAGACAAGTACAAATCATTGTCTTGTTTTGGGGAAAAATAATTCAAAATGAAGAGAGTTTTTGCTTAAAATAAGATAAATAATCTGCCAATAGGGTGAGAAAAATAATCTTGTTTTCTGTTTGAATTAAGATTATTTTTCTCACCCCATTGGCAGATTATTTATCTTATTTTAAGCAAAAACTCTCTTCATTTTGAGTTATTTTCCCCAAAACAAGACAATAACTTTTGCTTGTCTAGTAAATACTTCTTGTTTTCAGAATCTTTAGATGTTTGGACTCGAAACAAGACAAAAATACTGAGGAAGAAGAGCATTTTTTGCAGTGCATTCATTTGAAATAAAATTACATTTTTTACCGTTTACAAAAAGTGATTCAAAAAATACTTTTAGGCCCCGTCCACACAGAGACACGTTTAGCTGTATGCGTATAAATTTTGTACCGTATCAGCGTTTCGTCCACACGGATCCGGCGTTTTAGAAGCATGAATCCGATATTTTTCGAAACTGGGTTCCAGAGTGGATAAATCTGAAAAGGGCAATCTTGTTTCTCTACTGTTAGTCATTTTCAAATCTCTATTGTTATTTTATTGTGAGATTGTGCCTCACCTCCGACCACTGCTATACCCCTGCTAGCCACAACTCTTCTTCTCCGTTTTTAGTGTATTTCTGTGGGAGAATTACAGCGCCACACACTGGCCTGGCGTGTAAACTACATTGTTTTTAGTCCGTAATCTCGTGTAGACGCAGATATTTCTTGAAACGAGGGGAAAAAAGATCGGATTGGGAAAGCGCTGGCTTCGTGTGGACAGGGCCTAAATGTAATATATTTAAGTTTGATATTTACAGCTGTTTGGGGATTATTGTATGGGGACAAGATTATTTTTACTTTACTATACTGAGTAGCTTAATTTGTAGCCCATCTACTTTATCACTGTTACAATGGTTACACAAGTCAAGTGCAACATATAAATTAAAGTATATACACTAAATGATACAAATGTATTATCTGACCAGTTTTAAAGTTTTACTACATTTTCTTCTTGGAATCCACCTTGAAATCCCCAGTCATGCATCGTCTCTGTCAGCATTTGCATGAACTCTGTGTGTGTGTGTGTGTGTGTGTGTGTGTGTGTGTGTGTGTGTGTGTGTGTGTGTGTGTGTGTGTGTGTGTGTCGTTGGGCAGGGCGTGTCTCGGCCTCCCGCCTCAGAATCACATGCAGCTGGAGCACAAGATGGAGAAGAGCTTCATGCATTCGGCAGAAACCCTCGTCCATCATCCCGTCCTCATCAACGGGAAGATCGACCACACCAGCGCGTATCAATCGGCCAAATACATCGAGATCAAGAGTCATGAGAAGATGCAGCACTCCGTCTCATAAAGACCCTCCAAAACAAGCCCAGACGTCAAGTTTACCACTGTTTCAATTACAATATTATGCATTACAGTCCTTTACGAATGCACATCCTTAACTCATTTATGGGTATGCATTTGATTATGAAAATATGAATGGCTTCTGTTCGTGTTTAGTGAGTACTTCTGAATCCATGCTTTCCCAACCATGGAGTGTTTTCCAGGTTTTGTACATTAATGCACTGAGAAAAAAACACTAGTTTTTGAACAAAATGAAGAAAAAAACATAATTCCTGAAAAGCAGAGGTGGACAAACTACTTGAGTTAAAGCATTGCTGGTCAAATATGACTCCGTTACGAGTGAAAGTTGTAAAGATTTTTACTGGAGTAAAAGTGCAGAAGTATTTGTTTTCTAAAGTACTTAAGTATCAAAAGTAAATGTCCTTCTTTATGTCGCCGCATTATTGTATTATAGTTGTCTAAATGCACATTATGCCATCATGGTTTAAGCCAGTCAGTGACGCTCCATCTGACACACTAGCAGACGACTAACTTAAACTCATTTAAATACTTGTAGAAAAGTTACAAAGCTGCTGTCACTTTAAGGCCGAATGCACGGATCCAATACACTGATACACATCTGATATTCTCACACTGTTCACCTTCACTGAAGACAGAATCAACTTTGTTTATGTGAATCCTCCACTAAATGAGCATTTGGACATCCGTCTTCTTCCATTTTGCTCTAAACTATAAATCAGTGTTTAATAAATGCTGTGAAATCATTGAACTTCACGTAAAGTAAAGTACAGATACTGAAGTAAAGTTACTTTAGTGAGTGTCCACCTCTGCTGGAAAGTGAGGATTGTTCAAATAAAAATATAGTAATTAATTTATTAAATAGATTAAAACACAACTACACACGTTAGTTTCAAATAAATAACACATTTAAGAGTGCATTAGGCTACCATAGTGAGTAGAAAAATATGTATATAGTTATAGATTTATAATATTAGTTTTTCAGAAATTGGGTGTCTATAAAAGATGCCTTTTAAATTTTAGGCTGACGAGATGATTCAATAATTGGCTACTAATGTTCTGCTTTATTAGGTTTAACAACAATTTCAACACTTAGATCTTTATATCGAATAAAGTGCCAAAAAGAGCCAGTGAGGGTACTGACGAACACGTCCTCCGACACGGCGACGAGAGCGGTTTTGTTCGTGGTCCGTAAATGACTAAATCTCATTGCTTTTGTTCTGTTGTTCTGTACAAACGTGTTTTTCACCGTGTTCTGCTGTGTGTGACATTAGTCTGTTCTCAGCCGTACACATAAAGTTCTGAATCTCAGTTTGCATTCCCTGTAACCTTCTGTAACGCTGTAACCAATAAACACTGGTGCACTGAATGGGTCTACACATTGAGCATGTGGTACGATATTTAATTCACCGTCGTATGAGAATAATCTGTGCCGGCATTTCTGGATCAGGATCACTGTGTCACACACGACACTTCTGCTCTCCTAATATTGTGCTGACCCGTCTCTGATGGACTCCTCTAGACCCCCGAAGGTGTGCTGTGGTATCTGACACCAAGATGTTAGCAGCAGATCCTTTAAGTCCTGTAAGTTGCGAGGTGGATCGGGCTTGTTTGTCTTAGGTAGGTGGAGCGTGTCAAAGTAACATCCACATGGATGGAGGAGCCAAGGTTTCCCAGCAGAACAT
This sequence comes from Pseudorasbora parva, assembly GCF_024679245.1. Classification (NCBI taxonomy): domain Eukaryota; kingdom Metazoa; phylum Chordata; class Actinopteri; order Cypriniformes; family Gobionidae; genus Pseudorasbora; species Pseudorasbora parva. The sequence continues at coordinate 48,873,499 of NC_090180.1, forward strand.
TGGCCAAAGCATCACACTGCCTCCGCCGGCAGCCTTCGCTCCCCACGTGCATCAATGAGCCTTGGCCGCCCATGACCCTGTGGCCGGTTCTCCACTGGTCCTTCCTTGGAGCACTTTTGATAGATACTGACCACTGCAGACCGGGAACAGCCCACAAGAGCTGCAGTTTTGGAGATGCTCTGACCCAGTCGTCTAGCCGTCACAATCTGGCCAAACTCGCTCAAATCCTTACGCTTGCCCATTTCTCCTGCTTCACACACATCAACTCTGAGGACTAAATGTTCACTTGCTGCCTAATATATCCCACCCAGAGCCGTCATGAAGAGATCATCAGTTATTAACTTCACCGGTCAGTGGTCATAATGCTGCCTGATCGGTGTACATAAATACACATTAAAATACACATTGAATTATGATATATAGTTTAAAATATATAATATATGGATTATTTTCCCCTTCGTCGAACCCTGGCAAGCACAGCTCAGGCAGCCCATAGCAGCGCGATGGCACCGGCTCAGACCGACCGATAATCAACAGGAACTTATCGACTTTTGAGCTCGTTTCGTTCACATTGTCATATTACTTAAATTAAAATGCATTTTGTTTTATTGTCTGAAAGGGGTATATGTAACAATACTGCGCGAAATGCATTTTAAACACAGGCAATTGTTTTCAGTCGGTTTTTCACTTCATACGGTCAGTAAACATCCTTTGGTGAAGGTAATGTGAGACTAACATGTGATTCGCGGTCAGTTTCGGTTTCTGCAAGTCCTGCCCATCATAAACCTGTCCAACAACAAGACAACACACACACACACACACACACACCGAACCAGAAAACATGTCCAACGAAGGTAAATAACGATCATTTATTCATTAGACGACTTCCCTATTTAAGCGTTATTATTATTATTAGGCATTATTATTGTGAAGGACTGTTGGAATCGCTCAGCCTATTTTTGAATCGCATTTTGAGGGCCTAAAGATGCTCGAAACCTCATGAACGCGTCAGAAGTGCTGAACATGTGCGTCTGTTTTGGGTTTCAGAATTAGGCGTGGCAAAATGGCTCAATAAGCTACCTGTAAAATTTCATTCAAGTAAAGTTTAATTAACAGCCCAACACCTACAAAAAAGTCGGTTGGTGCAAAAATTGAAACCAAGCAGGAAGTCAGATATTTTGAATTTTCTCTGCAAACATTTTGCCATTTCCAGACGTTGCTTTAACAAACTGCTCCTTGAGATTTAACCAGATCATCATGATTTTTGGTCAGTCTGATCTTAAGGTCTTGATGTTAAATTGTGAAGATCTTGAGTTTTCCCTGAAGGGCGTATCCATGGCGGCCTGACAAAATTCAATGTTTCGCCATGAAATCGGAAATTGTTGAAATAGGAAACTGTTGAAATCTATATGCCAATATTCAGTGTCAGTCATAGCGCCACCTGCTGGCAGAAGGAAGTGTGGCACATTAAAATGACTTTGCTTTTATTTCTCCTATATTTACCCGCTTAAATACATCGTGCTCCTAGGTGCGAGGGCCCTTTTGTCGATGCTTGCAGCTTTAATATTATTGTTGTATTTAGTAAACCTTCAGGATTTTTTTGTAATAAGCCTAGATGAAGAACAAGGACACTGCAAAAAATGCTCTTCTAACTCAGTCATGTTGTCTTGTTTCCAGTCTAAATATCTAACAAATCTTAAATCAAGATGCATTTACTAGATCAGTAAAACGACATAAGATATTTTTTCTTGTTTTGTTGAAAATAAAATCTAAATGAAGAGAGTTTTTGCTTAAAATAAGATAAATAATCTGCCAATGGGGTGAGAAAAATAATCTTAATTCAAACAGAAAACAAGATTATTTCTCTCACCCCATTGGCCGATTATTTATCTTATTTTAAGCAAAAACTCTCTTCATTTAGATTTTATTTTCCACCAAAACAAGACAATATTTTTTACTTGTCTAGTTGTTTCTTAATGTAAGAAGTTTTAGATGTTTTGACTAGAAACAAGACAAAAATACTAAGTAAGAAAGGCATTTTTTGCAGTGCTATGTACACACACAGTGAAAATAATAATAATAAGGTTTACTTTTTCCTCAGAAGCAAAGAGTGTTAATGTTCACCGGAGGCGAAGGTCAAACAGAGGCTCGGATGAGAGATATGACTGTAATAATCGCTCTCCGGCTGTGAAAGAACTGCGTCTGCTTCTGCTGGGGAAAAGCAGGGCAGGAAAAAGCGCCACAGGAAACACAATTCTGGGAAAAACTATCCTGGAAAACCAGCGGTTTGATGATGGATTGAGCATGAGTTCGGTCACAAAAGAGTGTAAGAGAGAGTGTGCAACGGTGGAGAAACGAGAGCTGGTTCTCATTGACACACCTGATTTTTCTAACACAGATCAAACATTAGAGAAACTAAAGAGCGGCATGGCTTTGTGTTCTCCGGGTCCTCATGCGTTCCTGCTCGTCGTATCCATAGAGCGATTCACAGAGGAGCAGAAGCAAACCATAGAGGTTATTCTGGAGATGTTTCAAGAGGACATCACTCATCACACCATCCTCATATTCTCCCACGCGGACACACTCCGAGGAGAAGACATCGAAGTGTTCATTTCAAGACAAAATCAGCAAGTCCAGGAGCTCGTGGAGAGATTTGGGAGGCGTTTCGTGGCTTTTGACAACACAAACCCAACAAAACGAGATCAGGTGAGTCGACTCCTGCAGAAAGTGGACGAGCTGCTCGCTCAAAACGAGAACCAACACTTCACCTGTGAAATTTCAGAGGATGCAGAGAGACTATTAGAAGAGAAAGAACAAGCTGATAAGGCTGAAAGAAAGAGGAAAATCATAAATGATGTCCGGAAAATGGCCAATGTTCGAAGGGCTGCGATCAATGCGTCCATGAATGAAGAGAAGCAAGACACAGAGAGAAGAAAGAGACGCATTCAGTGTAAGATCGATGCGATACAGATGGATATCGAGAAGGAAGAGCAGAATGAGCGACCGATCCCAGAAAGACTGAGGCGGTTCAGAGCATCTCTGGAGAAAGAGAGGGAGAACTTGAGAAGACTCGAGGAAAGAGAGATAGAGGAGGAGAAGGGGAAAAATGAAAGAAAGAAGAAAGAAATGAAGGACCTGCACATCTGGAAGAAAGAAGAGGAGCAGAGGAGACTGGGTGAAGAAGTGCCGAACGATAAGCTCTCCGCAGGAGACATTAAGAGATGGCTTTGGATACTGCTGCCGTTTTTACTGGGGTTGGTGGTTGGAGTTGTGCTCACACACTTATGGTTTAATCTTAGCCCCGCCACACTCTCTCCGTCTAAATTATGCCCTCCACAGCCAAAGCCAGAAGTTCAGAAGTGCACATTATGGTCAGTGTTGGGTAAGTTACTCTAAAAAAGTAATTAATTACTAGTTACTAATTACATCTTCAATAGTGTCATTAGATTACTGCACAAATTACTCTGCAAAAAGTATTTAATTACTAATTACTTATTACTTTTTAATTACTTTCTAAATCAGCCCTCGAGTTAAGCAATTCAAGGTTAGACATGAAACGGCTCTTAATTCATTCAAATACATATTATAAAACTACAAAAAATACTTATTACTTATTTGTAATAAGTATTACAAATGTGAGAAGGAGACATAAAAACATGCATTTTGAAGTTAGACTTTAAATGTTGATGTTAAGTCCTCTATTGTATTATGTATAATTATATTTAGTATTTAGTTCAGTAACTAATTAAATTACTGAACAAATAAGAGTAATCCCGTACTTTACTTTTTCAAGGGAAAAGTAATTAAATTACAGAAACTAATCACTTAGTAACTAGTAACACCCAACACTGATTTTGGTAAGCTCACAAATGGCAGCGCTGACACACTGGAGCATTCAGAGATTCATTAAAGATCGACCAGCAGATTCAGAAATCATCTTTATTACAGACTCCAGCAGATTCAGACTCCAGGAGATTCAGACTCCAGCAGATTCAGACTCCACCAGATTCAGACTCCACCAGATTCAGACTCAAGCAGATTCAGACTCCAGCAGATTCAGACTCCAGCAGATTCAGACTCCAGGAGATTCAGACTCCAGCAGATTCAGACTCCACCAGATTCAGACTCCAGCAGATTCAGACTCAAGCAGATTCAGACTCCAGCAGATTCAGACTCCAGCAGATTCAGACTCCACCAGATTCAGACTCCAGCAGATTCAGACTCAAGCAGATTCAGACTCCAGCAGATTCAGACTCCAGCAGATTCAGACTCCAGCAGATTCAGACTCCAGCAGATTCAGACTCCAGTAGATTCAGACTCCAGTAGATTCAGACTCCACCAGATTCAGACTCCAGCAGATTCAGACTCAGCAGATTCAGACTCAGCAGATTCAGACTCCAGCAGATTCAGACTCCAGTAGATTCAGACTCCAGCACATTCAGACTCCACCAGATTCAGACTCCACCAGATTCAGACTCCAGCAGATTCAGACTCCACCAGATTCAGACTCCAGCAGATTCAGACTCCAGCACATTCAGACTCCACCAGATTCAGACTCCAGTAGATTCAGACTCCAGCAGATTCAGACTCCAGCACATTCAGACTCCACCAGATTCAGACTCCAGCAGATTCAGACTCCAACAGATTCAGACTCCAGCAGATTCAGACTCCACCAGATTCAGACTCCAGCAGATTCAGACTCCACCAGATTCAGACTCCAGCAGATTCAGACTCCAGCAGATTCAGAAATCATCTTTATTACAGACTCCAGCAGATTCAGACTCCAGCAGATTCAGACCCCAGCAGATTCAGACTCCACCAGATTCAGACCCCAGCAGATTCAGACTCCACCAGATTCAGACTCCAGCAGATTCAGACTCCAGCAGATTCAGAAATCATCTTTATTACAGACTCCAGCAGATTCAGACTCCAGCAGATTCAGACCCCAGCAGATTCAGACTCCAGCAGATTCAGACTCCAGCAGATTCAGAAATCATCTTTATTACAGACTCCACCAGATTCAGACTCCAGCAGATTCAGAAATCATCTTTATTACAGACTCCAGCAGATTCAGACTCCAGCAGATTCAGACTCCAGCAGATTCAGACTCCAGCAGATTCAGACTCCGGCAGATTCAGACTCCACCAGATTCAGACTCCACCAGATTCAGACTCCAGCAGATTCAGACTCCACCAGATTCAGACTCCAGCAGATTCAGACTCCAGCAGATTCAGAAATCATCTTTATTACAGACTCCAGCAGATTCAGACTCCAGCAGATTCAGACCCCAGCAGATTCAGACTCCACCAGATTCAGACCCCAGCAGATTCAGACTCCAGCAGATTCAGACTCCAGCAGATTCAGAAATCATCTTTATTACAGACTCCAGCAGATTCAGACTCCAGCAGATTCAGACCCCAGCAGATTCAGACTCCACCAGATTCAGACCCCAGCAGATTCAGACTCCACCAGATTCAGACTCCAGCAGATTCAGACTCCAGCAGATTCAGACTCCACCAGATTCAGACTCAACCAGATTCAGACTCCAGCAGATTCAGACTCCACCAGATTCAGACTCCAGCAGATTCAGACTCCAGCAGATTCAGACTCCAGCAGATTCAGAAATCATCTTTATTACAGACTCCAGCAGATTCAGACTCCAGCAGATTCAGACCCCAGCAGATTCAGACTCCAGCAGATTCAGACTCCAGCAGATTCAGAAATCATCTTTATTACAGACTCCACCAGATTCAGACTCCAGCAGATTCAGACTCCAGCAGATTCAGAAATCATCTTTATTACAGACTCCACCAGATTCAGACTCCAGCAGATTCAGACTCCAGCAGATTCAGAAATCATCTTTATTACAGACTCCAGCAGATTCAGACTCCAGCAGATTCAGACCCCAGCAGATTCAGACTCCAGCAGATTCAGACCCCAGCAGATTCAGACTCCACCAGATTCAGACTCCAGCAGATTCAGACCCCAGCAGATTCAGACTCCACCAGATTCAGACTCCAGCAGATTCAGACTCCAGCAGATTCAGACTCCACCAGATTCAGACTCCAGCAGATTCAGACTCCAGCAGATTCAGAAATCATCTTTATTACAGACTCCACCAGATTCAGACTCCAGCAGATTCAGACTCCAGCAGATTCAGACTCCAGCAGATTCAGACTCCAGCAGATTCAGACTCCACCAGATTCAGACTCCAGCAGATTCAGACTCCAGCAGATTCAGACTCCACCAGATTCAGACTCCAGCAGATTCAGACTCCACCAGATTCAGACTCCACCAGATTCAGACTCCAGCAGATTCAGACTCCAGCAGATTCAGACTCCACCAGATTCAGACTCCAGCAGATTCAGACTCCACCAGATTCAGACTCCAGCAGATTCAGACTCCACCAGATTCAGACTCCAGCAGATTCAGACTCCAGCAGATTCAGACTCCAGCAGATTCAGACTCCAGCAGATTCAGACTCCAGCAGATTCAGAAATCATCTTTATTACAGACTCCAGCAGATTCAGACTCCAGCAGATTCAGAAATCATCTTTATTACAGACTCCAGCAGCAGCTTTGGGTCTGAATTGGTTTTTCATTTCCTCCTCAGGGACTCCAAAGAACTGAACCATGAAACCAGAGATGAGATTAATCAATACATTACAAACAACTGAGCTGAAGAAAACACGTGCAAATAAAATCCATCATCCATTCATCCATCCATACAACTATCCAACTATCAATTAATGCATCCCATACATACACATACGGTACATATACATTCATGCATATATAGATTTATACATGATGATGAACTGTTTTAATCTTCTATCTGAAGTGTAACTGTAGACAACGGACTGGAAAGCTTTTTAAAATCATGTTTTATTTCTCAACTTGAGCTCAATTGCTAGCAATGGTTCTGTTTAATGAAAAAATATAATTTGACCTGAATTAAAAAAAATCATGTGAATATAAACAAAGTTATAAACCGCGTGTGTTTATTTGTATGCGCCGAGGGTTTAATAGTTTAAAGGGTTACTTCAGCGATTAGCATGGCTTTATCAGTAGAAACCCTGGACGGCACATGGGGATGAGATCACACTCACTCATTTAAACGTATGCTAAGCAGTGTAAGTGTTGTGTTTTAACTTCTCAAATTAATTTCTATGAAAGCGAAGCTTCCAAAGGCATGAACTGAGACACCCCAGACTGAACTCGCGCTGTGAATGAATGCCGCGAGTGATCACCTCAGCTCTCATCACGAGAGCTCATCAACTCATTTATGACGTTAAATGTAATCTGACTCCGAATCTGAGTTAGTGCTGCGAGACTCACGCGGTGACTCGATCGTTATATTGAACACACACATTCAGTATTTAATTATAGTGTCTTTTCTCTAATTTAAACTCAGTCACTGTAATCCAGACAGTAGCATTGGCTGTGGGCGTGGCCTCACACGGCCGCGAAGCATTCTGGGAATTGTAGTCTTTCATCCCCATGAGACAAATACATTTTCAGTCTTTTCTCAGTCTAGAAAGCACCAAATTCAAAAATAATTTCACATTTCTACTACATTAATGACCCAGTTTAAATACAGATTCATCTAACCCCTTTAAGATTTCCACATGTTCTAGAATCTCGTTAGACACCGAAGAGCTCATTTGCTGTAGTGACGGAAGGTGTCGCTGAGTCTCACGCGCAGAACAACCGCGACGGAACCGGAAGAAAACAAGCTCTGCTCCAGTCGCTCACCGCTGCTGTGTAAATGAGGAAGATGGACGATTTAATATCATTAAACTGCGTTAAACTTCTCACCATCGCTTTGTTTTACACATGTGAGTATACATATGATTGTTTCATCTTTATGTGTGTGTTCATGCGGTCACGAGATGGTGATTATTGTTCACTCGCTCAGGCCTGGAATTGTTATACATTCCTTTATAAATATAGCTCTGAATTATTAACATAATCCCATTCATTGGAAATCATAATTACAGTAAAAGGATGTTAATCTACTGTAGAATGAGTGACTGAACGAGTCTAATGGCGTACAAAGCAATAGCAAAGAAGTTTCCAAAAGTTCCATGGTAAAAGCCTGTCTTGTATACACTCACCTAAAGGATTATTAGGAACACCTGTTCAGTTTCTCCTTAATGCAGTTATCTAATCAGCCAATCCCATGGCAGTTCTTCAGTGCATTTAGGGGTGTGGTCCTGGTCAAGACAATCTCCTGAACTCCAGACTGAATGTCAGAATGGGAAAGAAAGGTGATTTAAGCCGTTTTGAGCGTGGCATGGTTGTTGGTGCCAGACGGGCCGGTCTGAGTATTTCCCAATCTGCTCAGTTACTGGGATTTACACACACAACCATTTCTAGGGTTTACAGAGAATGGTGTGAAAAGGGAAGAGCATCCAGTCTGCAGCAGTCCTGTGGGAGAAAATGCCTTGTTGATGCTCGAGGTCAGAGGAGAATGGGCCGACTGATTCAAGCTGATAGAAGAGCAACTTTGACTGAAATAACCACTCGTTACAACCGAGGTATGCAGCAAAGCATTTGTGAAGCCACAACACACACAACCTTGAGGCGGATGGGCTACACCAGCAGAAGACCCCACCGGGGACCACTCATCTCCACTACAAATAGGAAAAAGAGGCGACAATTTGCACAAGCTCACCAAAATTGGACAGTTGAAGACTGGAGAAATGTTGCCTGGTCTGATGAGTCTCGATTTCTGTTGAGACATTCAGATGGTAGAGTCAGAATTTGGCGTAAACAGAATGAGAACATGGATCCATCATGCCTTGTTACCACTGTGCAGGCTGGTGGTGGTGGTGTAATGGTGTGGGGGATGTTTTCTTGGCACACTATAGGCCCCTTAGTGCCAATTGGGCATCGTTTAAATGCCACGGCCTACCTGAGCATTGTTTCTGACCATGTCCATCCCTTTATGACCACCATGTGCCCATCCTCTGATGGCTACTTCCAGCAGGATAATGCACCATGTCACAAAGCTCCAATCAACTGCAAGATGCTCTCCTATCAATATGGGCCGACATTTCTAAAGAATGCTTTCAGCAGCTTGTTGATCAACGCCACGGAGAATTAAGGCAGTTCTGAAGGAGAAAGGGTCAAACACAGCATTAGTGTGTGCTCCTAATAATCCTTTAGGGGAGTGGATATATAAACTATTTCAAACCTTTTCAAACTTTCTGATTAACTCTATTCCTAGCCAACTTAAATTGTCTTCAAACTTTTTAATCTATGTGTGTGTGTGTGTGTGTGTGTGTGTGTGTGTGTGTGTGTCATCGTGTGTCTCTTCGTGTGTGTGTCTCTTCGTGTGTGTGTCTCTTCGTGTGTGTGTCTCTTCGTGTGTGTGTCATCGTGTGTGTGTGTGTGTCATCGTGTGTGTCATCGTGTGTGTGTGTGTGTGTCTCCTGCTGTAGGTGTGAGCTGCAGCTCAGTGGAACAGAAGATCTATGTGGAACTCAATGATACGGTTCCGTGTGTCCGACTGCTGAACGCCACACATCAGATCGGCTGCCAGTGTGAGTGTTATAGATATAAACCATACACACACACACACACACACACACACACACACACTGTAGCCACACATCAGATCGGCTGCCAGTGTGAGTGTTATAGATATAAACCATAAACACACACACACTGTACACTGACCACACACACACACTGTACACTGACCACACACACACACAGACTCCTCACATGCTGTGTTTGTGTGTCAGCGTCGATGTCTGGAGACACCGGTGTTCTCCATGTGCTGGAGAGCGAGTCAGACCTGGACTGGATCCTCAACACCGGACCTCATCCTCCATACATGATCATCATGGAGACGGCCTTCTTCAACAGGTGTGTGTGTGTGTGTGTGTGTGTGTGTGTGTGTGAGAGAGAGTGTGTGTGTAAGTGTGATCTCATGTGTTTCTCCTGCAGGTCGGTGATGTTGAGAATGAAGAACTCGTCCAGAGTGGCCGGAGTCGCTGTGATCGTCTCTAAAACAGGCCTCGCTGAAAACTTCTCACCTCACACAACCTGCCCCAACCAGAACACAGGTGTGTGTGTGTGTGGGCATGTTTTTGTGACATATGAGGACACAAATGTGTATAATGCCATGGGTATGACACAGGTATTACAGGAGAGGGTGAAATATGAGGACATTACCCATGGCCCCACTTTACAAAAGGCTTATAAATCACACAGGAGGAGTTTTTATGAGAAAGTAAAAATGCAGAATGTTTCCTGTGATGGGTAGGTTTAGGGGCAGTGTGTGTGTGTGTGTGTGTGTGTGTGTGTGTGTGTGTGTGTGTGTGTGTGTGTGTGTGTGTGTGTGTGATGGGTAGGTTTAGGGGCAGTGTAAGGGGATAGAAAATATGGTTTGTACAGTATAAAAACAATTACGTATGGAATGTCCCCATATGTCACAAAAAATAAACATGTGAGTGTGTGTGTGTGTGTGTGAAGACTAAAGATATCAGCACCTAAAATACTCACATTCCCATGTCCAGTTAAACCTTGTGTGTGTGTGTGTGTGTGTGTGTGTGTGTGTGTGGTTTTCTCATGCTCAGGTGTGTATTCTGAGACATACGGGCCTGAATTAGCCGACTGTAACGTGACCGTGTGGAACCCTCTCGGCAACGGACTGTCCTATGAAGACTTCTCCTTCCCTGTGTTTGCTCTGAAAGATGAGAATCAGACTCAGGTCATCCGGAAGGTGTGTGTGTGTGTGTGTGTGTGTGTGTGTGTGTGTGTGTTACTGAATGATTCAGTGTTTGAATGAATTGGTTGAATCAAAGATTCAGTGACCTGTTCGTAAATGACTGCCTCACTCTTGAATGAATCGTTTGGATGAATCGACTCAGTGACTCACTCATTAAGACTCGCCTGCTGCCCCCTACTGGAGGTTTAGTTTCATGTTTAAACAAACTTCCAACATTTCTTATTTGTCCGTTTAAAAATTCAAATCTCATACCATTATTTAAAGGAGTACTTCAGCGCTGGATTTAAACTGGGTCATTAATGCAGTAGAAATGTGAAATTATTTTTTAATTTGGTTCTTTCTAGACTGAGAAAAGACTGAAAATGTATTTTTGTCTCATGGGGATGAAAGACTACAATTCCCAGAATGCTTCGCTGCCCTGTGGGGCCACGCCCACAGCCACCGCTACTGGATTACTGTGACTAAGTTAGACAAGACACTACAATTAAAACTGAACGTGTGTGTTCAATATAACGAGTGAGTCGCTGCGCAGCAATGGAGAATATGAGGAATAATCGACACTCAAGCAGGAAAACCTGGTGTCCTCTTTAATGTGTGTGTGTGTGTGTGTGTGTGTGTGTGTGTGTGTGTGTGTGTGTGTGTGTGTGTGTGTGTGTAGTGTTACGAGGACCATAACCTGCGTGTGAATGGAAGCGCTCCGCAGTACCCGCTGTGTGCCATGCAGCTCTTCTCACACATGCACGCCGTGACCGACACCGTGACCTGCATGAGACGCACCGACCTGCAGAACCGCTTCAGCATCAACCCAGGTACACACTACACTACACAACACAACACAACACAATCACTACACAACACAACACATGACCGACACCGTGACCTGCATGAGACGCACCGACCTGTGTGCCGCTTCAGCATCAACCCAGGTACACACTACACTACACAACACAACACAACACAATCACTACACAACACAACACATGACCGACACCGTGACCTGCATGAGACGCACCGACCTGCAGAACCGCTTCAGCATCAACCCAGGTACACACAACACTACACAACACTACACAACACAACACAACACAATCACTACACAATCATAACACAACACATCACATGACCGACACTGTGACCTGCATGAGACGCACCGACCTGCAGAACCGCTTCAGCATCAACCCAGGTACACACTACACAACACTACACTACACAACACAACACAATCACTACACAACACATGACCGACACCGTGACCTGCATGAGACGCACCGACCTGCAGAACCGCTTCAGCATCAACCCAGGTACACACAACACTACACTACACTACACTACACAACCATAACACAACACTACACTACACAATCATAACACAACACAACACAACACAACACTACACTACACTACACAATCACTACACAACACAAAAAAAAAAAAAATCCCTGTCCGTTAGTGAACGCTTTGGGCCTGAGCCTCTGTCTGCTTCCTTAATTAGTTACTTTTTAAAGCGGTACTTCAGCGCTGGGAAGATGAATCCGTATTTAAACTGGGTCATTAATGCAGTAGAAATGTGAAATGTTTTTTTTAATTTGGTGCTTTCTAGACTGAGAGAAGACAGAAAATGTATTTGTGTCTCATGGGGATAAAAGACTACAATTCCCAGAAAATCCAGCACGATTATTTGAATATACTCCAGAGGTTTCTTCTGATACTAAGCTATATGTTACTCGCTGAAGTAACCCTTTAAGGGAGTAACGCAATATTGTAACGCATTACTTTTCTAAGGAACTTCCCCAACACTGGTAATGGTGTTTTATGGAAGGGTGTGTTATGGTTTTTTATCAGCTGAAAGGCCGAATACAATGTTTGATTAAGTTAGATAGACATCGTATAACAGCTTCAGGTTATGTTTTAGTGTCGGTATAATGCACAAACGTAGCAATCCCACATTAGTTTTGTCTGATGGTTTCTGCTTCCTATCAGAAGTTCTGTGTGACCCTCTGAGTGACTTCAACGTCTGGGCTTCGACTCGGCCAATCAACGCCAGCGCCAAAGGCCACGCAGCCAATGAGAGCGTCGTCCTCGCAGCCGCGCGGGTGAGTCGCCGAGCCGAGCCGCCCATACTTCAGCTCTCTCTCCGCAGGAATAAACGTGTCTTGTGTTCTGTCAGCTCGACGGCAGGTCGTTTTTCTGGGAACAGGCTCCGGCGGCCGAAGGAACCGTGTCTGGGATCGTCGCCCTGTTGGCCGCGGCTCAAGCGCTTTACCCTGTCACTCAACTAGCCCCGCCCCCTCGCAACATCTTCTTCACCTTCTTCCAGGGGGTCCGTCTCGGATTTTGATGTTTGTGTGTGTTTGCGTGCGTGCATGCGTGTGTTTTTGCGTGTGTATGTGTGTTTGCGTGTGTGTGTGTGTGTGTGTGTGTGTGTGTGTGTGTTTGGGTGTGTGTGTGTTTGCATGTTTGTGTGTGTGTGTGTGTTTGCGTGTGTGTATGTGTGTTTGCGTGTGTGTGTGTGTTTGTGTGTGTGTGTGTGTGTGTGTTTGCATTTGTGTGTTTTTGCATGTGTTTGTGTGTGTGTGTGTGTGTGTGTGTGTGTGTTTGCGTGTGTGTATGTGTGTTTGCGTGTGTGTGTGTATGTGTGTTTTTGCGTGTGTGTGTTTGCATTTGTGTGTTTTTGCGTGTGTGTGTGTGTGTGTGTGTGTGTGTGTGTGTGTGTGTGTGTGTGAAGTAAACATTTCTGCTGTGTCTCTCTCAGGAAGCCTTCGACTACATTGGAAGCTCAAAGATGGTGTTTGACATGGAGAGGAAGGAGTTTGTGATCGACTTGGACAATGTGCACTCCATGCTGGAGATCGGACAGGTGTGTGTGTGTATGTGCGTGTAATGAGTGTGTGTGTAATGACATGTTTATTTCATCTGAGGGTCTATGTCAGTGGTTCTGGCGGTTGTTATCATCAGTGTTGGGCAGTAGCGTCGCTACAAGTTTTCCAAGCATTTCTGAAGATCTGAAGATCACGCTGAAATTGGAAACACTGCCAAGTCGCGGATATACTTCCCTTCCTACGTTTCTTTCTGCCGCGCAGACGCAAGCGCGAGCCTGAGCCTGACAAAAGAGAAACGTCTTTTTAATGCAAAGTTTGAAAATAATCTATTGTGTCTCTTGAATAAGCACCTATTGTTAAAGGTCCCGTTCTTCGCGTGTTTTCGAAGCTTTGATTGTGTTTACAGTGTGCAATATAACATGAGTTCATGTGTCGCGTGTAAAAGCACACAGTATTTTCCACACAGTTGACTGATCTGTACAGCGCTGTTTCCTCTGTCCTATAAACGGCCGGATGATTTCCTTGTTCTGTGAAGTCCCTCCTTCAGATACACATAACGAGTTCTGATTGGGCCAGCGCTTCCCGTGTTGTGATTGGACAGCAGCTTAGCGCACTTTGCCCGGAAAGGTCCCGCCTCTTACCGTAACGGGGCGATGCAAGCGCTGAATGCGCTCTTCTCCACGTGGGAGAGCAGCGAGACCACGCCCCCTATTTTGCATATAGTCTTGTGGGCGGAGTCAACAAACGGTTCTAGTGCCGTCATCACAGCAGGAAGTGCAGCGGTGTAGTCCAAACCGGCCGCTCGCTGTCGGCTTTGAAAGGGAACTTCTGTTTAATAAAATATCTCGCTCGGCTTTGAGCTTTATCATTTTACAGGTATTATTTATACTCTAACAGTAACATTACACACTAACTAAAGTCTGAAAGATGGAATCGCGAAGAACACGACCTTTAAAAGCATCGGGGTCCAGACTGGCCACACAACAACCACAAAAACCATCTCATAATTACTATATTTTATAATTACTATATTTTCTATTTTGTGTGCGTAAAATCATATTATATAATTTTCTTTATTTATTGAAAATTATATATATTATCTTATTATATAAGATTTCCATTTGCCAAGAAAATAGCTTGTGCTACTAAAATGGCAATTTTATTTTATTATTAATATTATTATGGTTTGAATTATTTATTGTTGTAATTATTTTGAACTATTTGTTCACATTGTTATTATTTCAGTATTACTGTATTCCACTAAATAACAGGTCTGATTTGATTGGACGTCTGGTGTGTCATTATAAGTCCGAGCTGATCTGTTTATAGGTTGGTCTGCGCAGTGGGCGGGACTTGTGGATGCACTCTGACCCCATGACCCGAAAAAACGACAGTGTGTGGAGCGAGGTGAGTGAAGAAACCTCAAACCTATCCATTATGTCGCTCACTCACACACAATCACACTCTCTCACACACACCCTCTCTCTCTCTCTCTCTCTCTCTCTCTCTCTCTCTCTCTCTCTCTCTCTCTCTCTCTCTCTCTCTCTCTCTCTCTCTCTCTCTCCCCCCCCCCCCCCCCCCAGGTGTCGGATATGATGAAACGCATGCGGTCTATAGCGACCAGTCTGAGCATCTCATTGGACGAGCCAGCTGTCAGTCAGCCGCTGCCGCCCTCGTCTCTGCAGCGCTTCCTGCGGGTCCGTCAGATCCCCGGCCTCGTGCTGGCGGACCATAAGGCGTCGTTCACCAACAGGTATGTGTGTGTGTGTGTGTGTGTGTGTGTGTGTGTGTCTGCTGGGTAGGTTTAGGGGCAGTGTAAGGGGATAGAAAATACGGTTTGTACAGTATAAAAACCATTGCGCCTATGGAATGTCCCCAATAACATGGAAGCACTACGTGTGTGTGTGTGTGTGTGTGTGTGTGTGTGTGTGTGTGTGTGTGTGTGTGTGTGTCTCCACTAACAGATACTACGAAAGCATGTACGACGACGCAGAGAACCTGAATGTGTCGTATCCGCCCAACATGAGTCCAGATGAGCAGCTGGAGCACGTGACGGAAGCGGCTAAGGTACCGTCACACACACTCACTCACACACACTCACTCACTCGCTCACTCACTCTCTATCTCTCTTTCAGTCTCTGGCTGAAGTCGCCACACTCGTCGCTCGCTCACTTTACAGGCAGGCGGGAGGAGAAGACGCCGTCCTGAACAACATCACTACCGACCCCAAGATCGTGAGTTACACACTCAAACTCACACACACACACACACACACACACACACACACACACACACACACACACACACACACGATCACATGTGACTCACTCTGTTCAACAAGAGCAAATATCTGTCTAATAATATATATATATATATACAGTGAGGAAAATAAGTATTTGAACACCCTACTCTATTTTGCAAGTTCTCCCACTTGGAAATTACAGAGGGGTCTGAAAATGTGGTTGTAGGTGCATGTCCACTGTGAGAGACATCTTCTAAAAACAAAATCCAGAAGTCACAATATAAGATTTTTTAACTATTTATTTGTATGATACAGCTGCAAATAAGTATTTGAACACCTGTCTATCAGCCAGAGTTCTGACCCTCAGAGACCTGTTAGTCTGCCTTTAAAATGTCCACCTCCACTCCATTTATTATCCTACATTAGATGCTCCTGTTTGAGGCCGTTAGCTGATAAAGACACCTGTCCACCCCATACAATCAGCAAGAGTCCAACTACTAACATGGCCAAGACCAAAGAGCTGTCCAAAGACACGAGAGACAATCATACACCTCCACAAGGCTGGAGAGGGCTACGGGGAAATGGACAAGCAGCTCGGTGAAGAAAGGTCCACTGTTGGAGCAATCATTAGAAAATGGAAGAAGCTAAACATGACTGTCAGTCTCCCTCGGACTGGGGCTCCAGATCTCACCTCGTGGGTCTCAATGATCCTAAGGTGAGAAATCAGCCCAGAACTACACGCAGGAGCTGGCCAATGACCTGAGAAGAGCTGGGACCACCGTTTCCAAGGTTACTGTTGGTAAAACATTAAGACGTCATGGTTTGAAAGCATGGCACGGACGGTTCCCCTTAAACCAGCACACATCCAGGCCCGTCTGAAGTTTGCCAATGACCATTTGGATGATCCAGAGGAGTCATGGGAGAAAGTCATGTGATCAGATGAGACCAAAATAGAACTTTTGGTCATAATTCCACTAAACGTGTTTGGAGGAGGAAGAATGATGAGTACCATCCCAAGAACACCATCCCTACTGTGAAGCATGGGGGCGGCAGCATCATGCTGTGGGGGTGTTTTTCTGCACATGGGACAGGGCGACTGCACTGTATTAAGGAGAGGAGGACCGGGGCCATGTATTGCGAGATTTTGGGGAACAACCTCCTTCCCTCAGTTAGAGCGTTGAAGATGGGTCGAGGCTGGGTCTTCCAGCATGACAATGACCCGAAGCACAGCCAGGATAACCGAGGAGTGGCTCTGTCAGAAGCATATCAAGGTTCTGGCGTGGCCTAGCCAGTCTCCAGACCTAAACCCAATAGAGGATCTTTGGAGGAGCTCAAACTCTGTGTTTCTCAGCGACAGGCCAGAAACCTGACGGGTCTAGAGAAGATCTGTGTGGAGGAGTGGGCCAGAATCCTGACGGATCTAGAGGAGATCTGTGTGGAGGAGTGGGCCAGAAACCTGACGGATCTAGAGAAGATCTGTGTGGAGGAGTGGGCCAGAATCCTGACGGATCTAGAGGAGATCTGTGTGGAGGAGTGGGCCAGAATCCTGACGGATCTAGAGAAGATCTGTGTGGAGGAGTGGGCCAGAATCCTGACGGATCTAGAGAAGATCTGTGTGGAGGAGTGGGCCAGAAACCTGACGGATCTAGAGGAGATCTGTGTGGAGGAGTGGGCCAGAAACCTGACGGATCTAGAGAAGATCTGTGTGGAGGAGTGGGCCAGAATCCTGACGGATCTAGAGAAGATCTGTGTGGAGGAGTGGGCCAGAATCCTGACGGATCTAGAGAAGATCTGTGTGGAGGAGTGGGCCAGAATCCTGACGGATCTAGAGGAGATCTGTGTGGAGGAGTGGGCCAGAAACCTGACGGATCTAGAGAAGATCTGTGTGGAGGAGTGGGCCAGAATCCTGACGGATCTAGAGAAGATCTGTGTGGAGGAGTGGGCCAGAATCCTGACGGATCTAGAGAAGATCTGTGTGGAGGAGTGGGCCAGAATCCTGACGGATCTAGAGGAGATCTGTGTGGAGGAGTGGGCCAGAAACCTGACGGATCTAGAGAAGATCTGTGTGGAGGAGTGGGCCAGAATCCTGACGGATCTAGAGAAGATCTGTGTGGAGGAGTGGGCCAGAAACCTGACGGATCTAGAGAAGATCTGTGTGGAGGAGTGGGCCAGAAACCTGACGGATCTAGAGGAGATCTGTGTGGAGGAGTGGGCCAGAATCCTGACGGATCTAGAGGAGATCTGTGTGGAGGAGTGGGCCAGAAACCTGACGGATCTAGAGAAGATCTGTGTGGAGGAGTGGGCCAGAAACCTGACGGATCTAGAGGAGATCTGTGTGGAGGAGTGGGCCAGAAACCTGACGGATCTAGAGGAGATCTGTGTGGAGGAGTGGGCCAGAAACCTGACGGATCTAGAGGAGATCTGTGTGGAGGAGTGGGCCAGAAACCTGACGGATCTAGAGGAGATCTGTGTGGAGGAGTGGGCCAGAATCCTGACGGATCTAGAGGAGATCTGTGTGGAGGAGTGGGCCAGAATCCTGACGGATCTAGAGGAGATCTGTGTGGAGGAGTGGGCCAGAAACCTGACGGATCTAGAGGAGATCTGTGTGGAGGAGTGGGCCAGAAACCTGACGGATCTAGAGAAGATCTGTGTGGAGGAGTGGGCCAGAATCCTGACGGATCTAGAGGAGATCTGTGTGGAGGAGTGGGCCAGAATCCTGACGGATCTAGAGGAGATCTGTGTGGAGGAGTGGGCCAGAATCCTGACGGATCTAGAGGAGATCTGTGTGGAGGAGTGGGCCAGAAACCTGACGGATCTAGAGGAGATCTGTGTGGAGGAGTGGGCCAGAAACCTGACGGATCTAGAGGAGATCTGTGTGGAGGAGTGGGCCAGAAACCTGACGGATCTAGAGGAGATCTGTGTGGAGGAGTGGGCCAGAAACCTGACGGATCTAGAGGAGATCTGTGTGGAGGAGTGGGCCAGAAACCTGACGGATCTAGAGGAGATCTGTGTGGAGGAGTGGGCCAGAAACCTGACGGATCTAGAGGAGATCTGTGTGGAGGAGTGGGCCAGAAACCTGACGGATCTAGAGGAGATCTGTGTGGAGGAGTGGGCCAGAATCCTGACGGATCTAGAGGAGATCTGTGTGGAGGAGTGGGCCAGAATCCTGACGGATCTAGAGGAGATCTGTGTGGAGGAGTGGGCCAGAAACCTGACGGATCTAGAGGAGATCTGTGTGGAGGAGTGGGCCAGAAACCTGACGGATCTAGAGAAGATCTGTGTGGAGGAGTGGGCCAGAATCCTGACGGATCTAGAGGAGATCTGTGTGGAGGAGTGGGCCAGAATCCTGACGGATCTAGAGGAGATCTGTGTGGAGGAGTGGGCCAGAAACCTGACGGATCTAGAGGAGATCTGTGTGGAGGAGTGGGCCAGAAACCTGACGGATCTAGAGGAGATCTGTGTGGAGGAGTGGGCCAGAAACCTGACGGATCTAGAGGAGATCTGTGTGGAGGAGTGGGCCAGAAACCTGACGGATCTAGAGGAGATCTGTGTGGAGGAGTGGGCCAGAAACCTGACGGATCTAGAGAAGATCTGTGTGGAGGAGTGGGCCAGACACCTGACGGATCTAGAGGAGATCTGTGTGGAGGAGTGGGCCAGAAACCTGACGGATCTAGAGAAGATCTGTGTGGAGGAGTGGGCCAGAATCCTGACGGATCTAGAGGAGATCTGTGTGGAGGAGTGGGCCAGAAACCTGACGGATCTAGAGGAGATCTGTGTGGAGGAGTGGGCCAGAAACCTGACGGATCTAGAGAAGATCTGTGTGGAGGAGTGGGCCAGAATCCTGACGGATCTAGAGGAGATCTGTGTGGAGGAGTGGGCCAGAATCCTGACGGATCTAGAGGAGATCTGTGTGGAGGAGTGGGCCAGAAACCTGACGGATCTAGAGGAGATCTGTGTGGAGGAGTGGGCCAGAAACCTGACGGATCTAGAGGAGATCTGTTTGGAGGAGTGGGCCAGAAACCTGACGGATCTAGAGGAGATCTGTGTGGAGGAGTGGGCCAGAAACCTGACGGATCTAGAGGAGATCTGTGTGGAGGAGTGGGCCAGAAACCTGACGGGTCTAGAGGAGATCTGTGTGGAGGAGTGGGCCAGAAACCTGACGGGTCTAGAGGAGATCTGTTTGGAGGAGTGGGCCAGAAACCTGACGGATCTAGAGGAGATCTGTGTGGAGGAGTGGGCCAGAAACCTGACGGATCTAGAGAAGATCTGTGTGGAGGAGTGGGCCAGAATCCTGACGGATCTAGAGGAGATCTGTGTGGAGGAGTGGGCCAGAAACCTGACGGATCTAGAGGAGATCTGTTTGGAGGAGTGGGCCAGAAACCTGACGGATCTAGAGGAGATCTGTGTGGAGGAGTGGGCCAGAATCCTGACGGATCTAGAGGAGATCTGTGTGGAGGAGTGGGCCAGAAACCTGACGGATCTAGAGAAGATCTGTGTGGAGGAGTGGGCCAGACACCTGACGGATCTAGAGGAGATCTGTGTGGAGGAGTGGGCCAGAAACCTGACGGATCTAGAGAAGATCTGTGTGGAGGAGTGGGCCAGAATCCTGACGGATCTAGAGGAGATCTGTGTGGAGGAGTGGGCCAGAATCCTGACGGATCTAGAGGAGATCTGTGTGGAGGAGTGGGCCAGAAACCTGACGGATCTAGAGAAGATCTGTGTGGAGGAGTGGGCCAGAATCCTGACGGATCTAGAGGAGATCTGTGTGGAGGAGTGGGCCAGAATCCCTCCTGCAGAGCAAACCTGCTGAAGAACTACAGCAAACGCTTGACCTCTGTAACCGCAAACAAAGGTTACTGGACCAAATATTAACATTGAATTTCTCATGTGTTCAAAACTTATTTGCAGCTGCATCACACAAATAAATAGTTTAAAAATCATACATTGTGATTTCTGAATTTTTTTTAGATTATGTCTAAGTGGGAGAACTTGCAAAATAGCTGGGTGTTAAAATACTTATTTTCCTCACTGTATAAATATATAATATAATATAATATAATATAATATAATATAATATAATATAATATAATATAATATAATATAATATAATATAATATAATATCTGGTTCTGATGTTTCTCTCTGTGTCCAGGTCACTCAGCTGCTGTACGGGTTCTTGATCCAGAAGAATAACAGCTGGTTCCGCTCACTGCTTCCTCCTGAAGTTACCAAGAAAGGAGTCAACAGCATTTTAAGTGCGTCCTCTGGTTAAACTACACACACACACACACACACACACACACACACACACACACACACACACACACACACACACACACACACTTGAGTCACACACTCCCAAACATTGGTTTGGGTTCGTGGATCCACACACACTCACACACTCCTGGTGTGTTGTTCTCAGGTTCTGGTCCTCCTCAGTTCTACATTGGTTTGGGTCCGCGGATCCAAGGCCCCGTGCACAGCGTGACCCGATTCGTTCAGTACATCATGGCCAACCTGACGGGCAGCGCCACAAACCTCACAGAGACCCAATGCCAGAAGCCCGGAGACGTCAGCACAGAGAACAAAGACGTGAGTGTGAATGAGAGTGAGTGAGAGAGTGAGTGTGTGTGTGTGAGTGTGTTCTAGCGCTTATGTTTTCTCTGTGTGTGTGTGTGTGCTTCTCAGTTGTTCTCGTATTTCTGGGTGTCTGGCCCAGTGGGGCTCAACAGCTCGGGGCCGTTCTGTGTGAGGGCTTCGGTCCGTCTGTCTAAAGCCGTCTCTCCGGCCTTCGAGCTGCTCGATTACGGCTCCAGAGATTTCTCCACATGGACCGAGTCTCGCTGGAAGAGCATCAGAGCGCGCATCTTCCTGGTGGCCAGCCGAGAACTGGAGGTGTGTGTGTGTGTATGCCCTTGTTTATATTACAATGTGGGGACCAAATGTCCCCATAAGGAGAGCAATACCTGAGATCAGCAGCCAGCGGTTTCCACTTTACAAAAGGCTTATAAATCACACAGGAGGAGTTTTTATGAGAAAGTAAAAATGCAGAATGTTTCCTGTGATGGGTAGGTTTAGGGGCAGTGTGTGTGTGTGCGTGTGTGTGTTTGTGTGTGTGTGTGTGTGTGTGTGAGAGAGTGTGTGTGATGGCTAGGTTTAGGGGCTGTGTGTGTGTGTGTGTGTGTGTGTGTGTGTGTGTGTGTGTGTGAGAGAGAGTGTGTGTGTGTGAGAGAGTGTGTGTGATGGGTAGGTTTAGGGGCTGTGTGTGTGTGTGTGTGTGTGTGTGTGTGTGTGTGTGTGTGTGTGTGTGTGTGTGTGTGTGTGAGAGAGTGTGTGTGATGGGTAGGTTTAGGGGCTGTGTGTGTGTGTGTGTGTGTGTGTGAGAGAGAGTGTGTGTGATGGGTAGGTTTAGGGGCTGTGTGTGTGTGTGTGTGTGTGTGTGTGTGTGTGTGTGTGAGAGTGTGTGTGATGGGTAGGTTTAGGGGCTGTGTGTGTGTGAGAGTGTGTGTGTGTGAGAGAGTGTGTGTGATGGGTAGGTTTAGAGGCAGTGTAAGGGGATAGAATGTACAGTGTTAAATCCATTACGCCTATGGAAAGTCCTAACGTGTGTGTGTGTGTGTGTGTGTGTGTGTGTGTGTTTCTGCAGATGCTAACACTGGGGGTGGGCGTGGCCGTGCTGCTGCTGTCTGTGTTGGTGACCTACTTCATCAGCTCAAAGGCGGAGCTTCTGTTTAGCTCCGCCCGCGAGACGCCCACGACGACCTACTGACCGGCTCTCATTCCCTTCAGCACACACACACACACACACACACACACACACACACACACACACACACTTCAGCTCAACAGTAACTTATTCTGACCTGACGGGATTGAGCCGCACTGGTTTTAGCGGGGTTAAACTGCTCTGGTCTCCTGGAAAGTTGTTCATATTCTTTTTGTCTTTTTTTTTATAATTCCAGATGTTTTTTTCTGATTATGACATGAACGGGCACAAAAAAGCTGATTTTAAGTGTTTAAAGTTAAGAATGTGTTAAAAGTTGAGAATGTGAAGTGTGTGTGCAATAGCTTAATGAGTTAAGTTCAAACTTCATTATTGATGTGGATCTTTTTATTTGTGTGTGTGTGTGTGTGTGTGTGTGTGTGTGTGTGTGTGTGTGTGTGTGTGTGTGTGTGTGTGTGTGTGTGTGAGAGCGAGATTATTCGTTGGCGATTGTAGCCATTAAACCCCGAACACATACGGTCTGCGATCAGCCGTTTCCTCTGGACACTCGGCGCGTCGCAGGCCCACATTAACACTGATATGCAGCGTTTGTTTGTTGACTTTAATTGAATGAAAGCGTTTGATTAATGATGTCATTATTTTTCTCTAAACTGATGCCTTGAGAACTGAATAAACATGACTTTCTTTTCCAAAGTCTAGTTATTATTATTAAAATAAACATTATGAGCTAATATTGTGCTGACCCGTCTCTGATGGACTCCTCTAGACCCCCGAAGGTGTGCTGTGGTATCTGACACCAAGATGTTAGCAGCAGATCCTTTAAGTCCTGTAAGTAGCGAGGTGGATCGGACTTGTTTGTCTTAGGTAGGTGGAGCGTGTCAAAGTAACATCCACATGGATGGAGGACCCAAGGTTTCCCAGCAGAACATTGGCCAAAGCATCACACTGCCTCCGCCGGCTCGCCTTCTTCCCATAGTGCATCCTGGGGCCATGTGTTCCCCAGGGAAGCCACACACACACACACACACACACACACACACCCGGCCATCCACGTGATTCCTCAGACCAGGCCACCTTCTTCCATTGCTCCGTGGTCCAGTTCTGATGCTCACGTGCCACTGTTGGTGCTTTCGGCGGGGTCAGGGGTCAGAGGTCACCCTATGCCGCCCCATACGCCTCAAACTGAGCTGCTCTGTGTATTCTGACAGCTTTCTATCAGAACCAGCATTAACTTCTGGAGCAGTTTGAGCTCCAGGAGCTCGTCTGTTTGATCGGACCCCACGGGCCAGCCTTCGCTCCCCACGGTCATCAATGAGCCTTGGCCGCCCATGACCCTGTGGCCGGTTCTCCACTGGTCCTTCCTTGGAGCACTTTTGATAGATACTGACCACTGCAGACCGGGAACAGCCCACAAGAGCTGCAGTTTTGGAGATGCTCTGACCCAGTCGTCTAGCCGTCACAATCTGGCCAAACTCGCTCAAATCCTTACGCTTGCCCATTTCTCCTGCTTCACACACATCAACTCTGAGGACCAAATGTTCACTTGCTGCCGAATATATCCCACCCACTAACAGGAGATGATTAGAACAGTAAGTAAATGTTATAATACCGGTATTATGCCTGATTGTTATACTTCTATAATTATTTTCATACTTTAAATGTTTAATTATAAAGTTATTTATTGTACACTGCTCATTACTAAATCAATTATTGGACCGTGTCATTTACTCAAACGTGAATCATTTCATCTTTTTCATCTTTTGGCTTGACAACATGAATGTAGGAACAGCAGCAGATGCTCTTTATCTTCTTGATGTCTTTGATTGAATTCGTGTCGTGTTGATTTAGCAGAAGACTCGTCAGTGTGTAATGTCCTTTAATGTGGATTGATCTCCTATTGGACTCGGTAATGTTTCTGGAGTGTGGGTCACTCGGGACCTCTAAAATCTCTCAGGTAATGGGCATTTAATGTGGTCAACAACATGTATGAAGAATGTAAATATGGTCTATTTTGATTTCATAATGAAGAGTGTAATGTATAAACACTGCCAGCAGAGTGTAGTGTGCATCCGTCTTAAACCTCACATTATCACACACACTGATCTGACTGATCCTGGAGCTTTGTTGTGTTTGTAAGACTCCTGTAAAAGGATGAAAAAAAGGAAAAGAAAATCGTGAAAGAAGGGTATCGCGAGATCTCAACGGGACGCGCTCATGCACGTACAACCAATCACACACACCCATCTTCAACAATAATATAGCGTTTTAATTTGGATGAATAACGCTTCTTATAGAACCCAAAATATTTATAACAAGCATTTGATTAAAGCAATAATGATAATAATTATATAGATTGGAAATAAATCTGTTAATAGGCTGATCCCTTTACTCCTAACCCTAACCCTACCCATCACTAACCCACTGGCATCAACCCTATCGATAAAAACCTTAACTTCAAACTCCACTAGACAAAAAAATAGATACTAACGTAGCTCCTAATCCTACCCATCACAAACCCACTGGCATCAACCCAAATTATAAAAACCATTAGACAAAAAAAAAAAATAGATACCAATATAAGCCCTACTCTTACTCTACCCATTATATAAAAAAACCATATAGGCTATACTTGCGCGTCAAGTAACCAATTAACCAAAAAAATATGTCCCAAAATAAAACTCCTAATTCAACCCATAACACTAATATTATCTAGGACAGGGTGACTAACAACCCACACACAAACTCCACCCACAAACCCAATTCCTGACCAAGATTTTAACCCTTAAAGCCAGACAGGAAGTGGTCGTATTTCACTAACGAAAGATATTACCGTATCGGGACAAAGACCAAAAGTACCGTCCTAATCACCACTCCTGACCACCCCAAACCCAATCAACTCGGACCTTTCCTTCAAAGTATGCGTCCGTTTTTATAAAAGCACTTTTTCTATTAAAACGCCTATATCTCGGAAAAGAAAGCATGCACCAAGGCCAAACTCAACCTCATAACATCTCTCTGTAATACCTGTCACACCATAAAACCCTGAACTTCTGGGACCTTTCCTTACTAAATGCACCATTTCCTATCAAGCCACACATCGCGGCCTAAGGGGGCACTAGAGTCTCACACGGGGGCACGTTCAATAGGCCCTATCCTCACCCTTCTTTGACGCGAATATCAACACTATAGCCCAACTCAACACAGAGATATAGTCCATCTAAATTGACACCCCGATAATCACCCTTTCAATCATTAATCACCTTTTACGTAGACTTCAAATTCCCTGACCTTAACCACATACCAAAACAATCCACCTATGGGAGGGTTGCAATGCTGGATCAGGATTATCGGGCTCTGGCTTGGTTTGCTGGTCCAGAGCAAGTTCAGATTGGAAACTTCGCAATTCCTAAAAACCAGGAAAGGAAACAAGAACAATCACTTTCATCAGTAAAACTTACCCATCAGACTAACCAAACCAAAAAGAACGGATTATAACAAACTCTACCCCAGTGTTCATAATTGATGGAAACATAAAGACAGAAGTTTCTTAAAATAACAAAACCAAAAGATAAATTAAGCTACTCAACTTGCCCATAAGCCAAAAAAGGCATTGCTCCTAGACGGGAGCCAATCACAGGCGACACAGTATAGTCTGACATGCGTCGGCCAGTGCCTCTCCTCACTCTCCCTACTTCAAACCTTTCCAGACGAGTTCTGGCTTGGGGGGAGATGTTGTAATTTTCCCTAACCTAACCCTAACCCTAACCCTAACCCTAACCCTAACTCTAACCCTAACCCTAACTCTAACCCTAACTCTAACCCTAACCCTAACCCTAACCCTAACCCTAACCCTAACCCTAACCCTAACCCTAACCCTAACCCTAACCTACCCGTCACTGACCTGACGCATCAGTGACTCATACCTAAACCTACCCATCAGTGGGGTAATGACTAATCACTGGGGTGTTTTTGGGGGATCTATCCCCACACCCATACTTGCCTAAACCTACCCGTCACTGACTTGACGTACTAGGGACTTATACCTAAACCTACCCATCACAGATTGAATAGAGTAGCTTTTGGATGGATTGTAGCCCTACCGGTAGCAGCCCTGCCGGCCGTAGCCCGGATGGGTCAAGGGTTGGTATTTGGGATTGGTCCTCACAACCCTTTCGGGCCTAACCCTGTCTGACACAGCCCTAATGGGTGGATGACAAGGGCTTGGTATGTTCACATTCATAGCCGGAGTGTTGTTTGTGGAAGGTTGGAATGAAGGGGTTCACCCTGTTAGGGAGCCTAGTGAGGTGATAGGAGAATTGAAGGATTGAGGTCAAGCTTTGGACAGCCCTGCTTGTTACAGCCCTGAGGGGGGGCTGGGGCGACTTTCAGAGGTGTCAAGTAACGAAGTACAAATACTTCGTTACCTTACTTAAGTAGACATTTTTGGTATCTATACTTTACTGGAGTAATTATTTTTCTGCCTACTTTTTACTTCTACTCCTTACATTTTCAAGCAATTATCTGTACTTTCTACTCCTTACTTTTTAAAAATAGCCTCGTTACTCCTCTTTCATTTCATCTTGTTTATAAAAAAAAAACTATGCAGATAAATCGCGTCATCCTGATAGTGTGAATTTGATTGTGGTTGGATGAGAAGTGTAAACATATACCATTCCAACACCCTATTGGTTACATCGCGCCTGCACATGACTCAAAGCACAAATCACACACGGTGTTGCCAGATTGGGCGGGTTCCAGCGGGCGAGCACGCACTTTCAGTCAATCAGCGATCAGCAGGCAGACGCGCTCATTCATGACAGCCAGGTTTAGCGCGATAACTCGTTGTAGATGTATATTCAAGTGATTGCTATACTAAAGTGGCATACATACAGTATATATATATACACAAGCCGTTTCTACAGTAAGGAGTGGTAGAGTGAACCAACTCTCAAACGTGGATTACACCTGTGACTCGAGGACAGGATCATGATTATAGTCTATCATAATACACACTCAGGACATCTGCAACTAGCAACCCCAACAGCTGCTGAAAGAGGTTTGAATCAATGATGAATCAGTTTTGACAGGGATAAGTGCGTGTTCTATGAACTTCACAAGGGTACTGTAGTTTTGTCAGAGCAAAGCTAAACGCATTGTTGTTATTTTTTTGTCGGCGGATTATTGTACAGTATATCAATGAATTACGCATTTTGGCAGTGTGTTTTAACGTGTGAAATGCCTGTTAATTATGTGCTTTTTCCGATATCTTATATTGGGCACTGTTTGCACTTAAAGTGGCTTCTTCAATAAAATATCATCACATTATTTTGCCCGGCGTAGGTTTGGGGGGGGGGACGCTAGGTACTAGTCCAATCAATTTTTAAAATAAGCAAAATGACGCGTCCCGTATCAAACCAATACGGACGCGATGCACAAGCATTTTAGCGGCGCTTTGCTGCCATAGCGACGGAGTCTCGAGAACGTGCGCTGGAAACCTGCGCGGTTTTTTAAAAACATGTCGAGCTCGAGTCCACAGTTTGAACAAGAGGATTTCCAGATATAGGGCTGTCCAGTAACTTAAGATGAACCTAAGACAAACTGCACCCTTTGCAGAGAAGCATTTCAGTGTCTCAGACTGTCTGACTTAAAGCATGCGATGACAGACACATCCATGAACTAAAGGTAGGCCTATTGTTTTTTTAATGGATAATATAATATAATATTCCATACTTTATCAGAGCTTGGCAGACTTATTTTTTCTAGACATTAGAACGGTTAATTTAATAGATTATAGCCTATTAATGTTATCAATTTAGCAGTTTGATATTTAAAAAATATTTAGATTAAAATGAGACAAATAATTACATAATAATATAGTCATAATAGTAAATTAATAAAGAGGATTAAACATTTTTGAATTTCAGATTCGTCAGTAAAGTGGTTACTGGTTCAGAATGACTGCTTAAAGAGACAAAAAATCCACAAAAAATCTGTCATAATTTCCTCACCCTCAAGTTGTTCCAAACCGGTATGCATTTCTTTATGTAGAATACATATGAAGACACATTCCTACCATGGAAGTCAATGTTGCCCCCAAAGCAAACATTTGGTTACAAACGTTCTTCAAAATATATTCTTTTATGTTCAACAGACCAAAGAAACTCATACAGGTTTGGGACATCATGAGGGAGGGTAAATGAGGACAGAAATTTCATTTTTGGGTGAACTATCCCTTTAAAGTACACCAATACAGGCTTCTAAAGAGTTCTTCAGAAATAAATTAAATAATCAAAAGGAAAATCATTTAAAATGTGTTCTGTTGCAAGTTTACATACTGTTGCATTGATTCCATGTTTATTGTTGAGCTGCTGTCAGTGTTTCATTGTCACTCTTATCACTCTTTAACTGCCTAAGTTCATAAATTATTTTCAAAAACGGATTCAAAACTGATTTGAAAAAACACACAAAATAACTTATTTTCAATATAAAAAATGATTGTGGACTGGATATTTTTTGACCTTTTATCACAGTCTTGTACGTCAAAGATTATTAACAACACTGGCTTTGATGCATTGTTAGTTTGTGTGCAGCATCAGATTTACATTTTTTTAATCCCTCATTTATATGCAGTTATACTTTTATACAATTATACTCAATACAAATGCCAGAAACTAAGCTTCTTCTTTTTCTTCAGCACAGGCCTACCTTAAGGGTTAATGGTGCCACCTGGTTATCAACTGTAAAAATGACACATTTACCTCTTCCCAACTGGGAAAACCACCAACAATCAAAAATGCATGAGTATATGGTGTCATGGCTTTCCAATCAAAAAATGAGGCTATAATGGAAGTCAATGGGGCAAAAACAGCCACGAACAATAAATGAGGGAGGAAAAATCTGATGCTGCACAAAAACTAACAATGCATCAAAGCTAAAGTTGTTACTAATCTTTGACATGCCCAATACTTTTATATATTTTATATTTAAAATAAGTAATTTTGTGTGTATGTTTTTTTTTCCAAATCCATTTTGAAAATCATTTATGAACTTGGAAAATAAAGAGTATTATTATTTTGGTACTGGATAATTTGAACTGAAGAGCCTCATAAATTAATAGACTTAGACAGCAACAGGTCAGCTCATGCCCGTCAGTCAACAATTTCAAAAGAAGTTAACGTTAGAAGACGTAGACTACTGGTAAGTAAATAAGTCAAAAAATATTTTTTAGTAAAAGACGACGCGGAATTATGTGTCGTGACGTGCTACAGGCCGGTTTACTACACCAGTAGAATAAAATTCTGAAATTATGGTTTCTAGTTTTGGTGTGCCACCCCAAGATTTTAAGTGGCCCCATCTGGCCACCCCTATGAAAAATTTCTGGAGGCGCCACTGCTTTGAGCCCTGCACAATCCTTCTTATGACACACTCCTGCAGTCATTAAAATAGTTCAGCTTTGTTTGTAATGTCCAATAGTTATATTTCGTTTAGTTTCTTTAATAAAGTTAATTTAGAAAAATGTTTGGATAATTTGTTTGTTTGTTAATTTTTTTTAAAGTGACAACCATGCAGTCAGCAGCCGACAGTGGGTATGAGGTTAGGGGTGTAAAAGTCAGGGTCCGTAGGGTTCTAAATCGTCGACTCAATCTGGCAACACTGATCACATATGTAGCCTACATTTACATTCTGATAAAGGTTATTCATAACTTTTAGGCAACTAGCCATCATATCTTCCGCTTCAGGAAACATGCTCAGCAGTACACATATGTCCATTGTACTAAAATGCATTAATTTTCAATGGGTATATGTGGCTGAAACAGGTAGCCAGTGCATCCCAAATTTTTCAACATTAACATTTTAATATAACATTATAGTCATTATGGCCTTTAGAAAAATGTTTTTTGAGGAGGTGGGGTAGTGCACTATAGGCCCCTGTGGTGTGGCCTAAGCTTTTGTCTTTAATGGCATTTTTTTCCTTACATTACTTTTACTTTTATACTTTAAGTAGTTTTGAAAACCAGTACTTTTACACTTTTACTTAAGTAAAAAGCTTGAGTTGGTACTTCAACTTCTACAGAAGTATTTTTAAACTCTAGTATCTATACTTCCACTTGAGTAATGAATGCCAGTACTTTTGACACCTCTGGCGACTTTTAACCTACAAATTGATTCTGTCTGTTCCCGGGGGACGAAGGGCGTTGGGGATTTTATTTTGGGGAGGGGCGTGGGGTTGGGTGTGGGTTCGTTGGGGGTTTAGATTAGAGTTGCGGGGGGTGTCGTGGGCCCAGCAGGCCATGCATTCCCTGGGGGGGAAGGGTTTTGTTATTGGGACCTAAAGCCAGGTTGGCAATTCCTGAGTAAGGACAACGGTAGAGTCTAACAAGCGTCGGCCCGTGCGTGTCCTCAGACTCCCTTCCGGCCTGGCGACATGCTGGGTTGGGGGGAGCTGTTGCAATTCCAAAAACCCTAACCCTAACCCTAACCCTAACCCTAACCCTAACCTAACCCTAACCCTAACCCAACCCAACCCAACCCTAACCCTTCATAGCCTTCCCACAGATAGAAAATGTCAACAGCCATGGTTGATGTTTATTATAATCGGATACCGCATTAGATCGGATACAGTCGAGAGTTTTTCTAACCTGGACAATATCAAGCAGGATCGCTCGGCGTCTAAAACTGGAGAAATGGGCAATTCCAACTATATTCCTGCAAGCAGTTAGTAGAGATTTATCCACTTCTTAAACGGACAACCCATTTCTGATTAAATTGAAAGGTTCTTAGTAAGACAACATTACGATAATATCCTGAAGTATGATTATTTTGTATATTCTTTACGCAGGTGATCTCTAAACTTTACACAGAAGACCTCTATATTCTTTACGCAGATGATCTCTTAACTTTACACAGAAGACCTCTATATTCTTTACGCAGATGATCTCTTAACTTTACACAGAAGACCTCTATATTCTTTACGCAGATGATCTCTTAACTTTACACAGAAGACCTCTATATTCTTTACACAAATGACCTCTAAACTTCACACAGATTACCTCTAAACTTTACACAGAAGACCTCTAAACTTTACACAGAAGACCTCTATATTCTTTACGCAGATGACCTCTAAACTTTACACAGATGACCTCTATATTCTTTACACAAATGACCTTTAAACTTCACACAGATGACCTCTATATTCTTTACTCAAATGACCTCTAAACTTCACACAGATTACCTCTAAACTTTACACAGAAGACCTCTAAACTTTACGCAGAAGACCTCTATATTCTTTACGCAGATGACCTCTAAACTTTACACAGAAGACCTCTATATTCTTTACACAAATGACCTCTAAACTTCACACAGATGACCTCTATATTCTTTACTCAAATGACCTCTAAACTTTACACAGAAGACCTCTATATTCTTTACGCAGATGACCTCTAAACTTTACACAGAAGACCTCTATATTCTTTACGCAGATGATATCTAAACTTTACACAGAAGACCTCTATATTCTTTACACAGATGACCTCTAAACTTTACACAGAAGACCTCTATATTCTTTACGCAGATGACCTCTAAACTTTACACAGAAGACCTCTATATTCTTTACGCAGATGATATCTAAACTTTACACAGAAGACCTCTATATTCTTTACGCAGATGACCTCTATATTCTTTACGCAGATGACCTCTAAACTTTACACAGAAGACCTCTATATTCTTTACGCAGATGACCTCTATATTCTTTACGCAGATGACCTCTAAACTTTACACAGAAGACCTCTATATTCTTTACGCAGATGACCTCTAAACTTTACACAGAAGACCTCTATATTCTTTACACAAATGACCTCTAAACTTCACACAGATGACCTCTAAACTTTACACAGAAGACCTCTAAACTTTACACAGATGACCTCTATATTCTTTACGCAGATGACCTCTATATTCTTTACGCAGATGACCTTTATCTCTTTATTTTTTACACAGATGACCTCTAAAGTCAGGCGTCCAGTTTCTCGTCTTAAATGTTCCTCGGAGAAAGAGGAAGGAGTTGTGCTTTGGCCTTAACTTGTGAAGAAAAGAAGTTGTGAAATGTGTGTGTGTGTGTGTGTGTGTGTGTGTGTGTGTGTGTGTGTGTGTGTGTGTGTGTGTGTGTGTGTGTGTGTGTGTGTATATGTGTGTGTGTGTGTGTGTGTGTGTCTGAACGGACACAGCCCACAGCTTCCTGTGAGTGACACAGAGCCTCAGTTACTCTTCTCTTCACTTCTCTTCTGTGTGTGTGTGTGTGTCAAAGATGCCGTCTCTGGACCTGTGTCTGATTCTCCTGCTCAACGTCGGCCGAGTCGGTAAGAATCCACACGAACATTCGGATCGATCCGGAACACACACACTCATTATTACGATATTACTTCAGGAAAAACTGATTAAAACACTCTTTTGGCTCCATTACTTCCTGTCCGATACGCAGTCATGTTGCAATAGTTGTTGAATTTAATTAAATTTGAGGTATATTTTACATTACTTGATTTCCGTAATTCGACTGAACCTGATTTCCTTTATCGGGTAAAAATGTTTTTCATTATATTATAGAACCTTATCCAAATAAATAATATATTGAAAAACATTTTTACCCGATAAAGGAAATCAGGTTCAGTCGAATTACGGAAATCAAGTAACGTAAAATATACCTCAAATTTAATTAAAATCAACAACTGTGTATTACAACGTTTAAATTTGTAAAACATATTTATAATACATTGCGTTAAACTGTGTTTTATGACATGTTGTGTGTGGTTATTAACACTTGTGTGTGTGTTCTGTCAGCTGCGCGGGACTGGAAAACATCTAAACTATTTTGATATATTGCTTTAAACATTATAATACATTGCTTTTAATATGATGTGTTTTGTGTGATTATTATCAGCCGCGCAGCAGGAAAGTGGAAGTGTGTGTTATATCCTGGATGCGATTCTGATCGTGTACGGCGTGGTGCTGACCGTCCTGTACTGCAGACTCAAGGTGAACAATTCATAAATATATTCATAAATATTCATAAATATTCATAAACATTCATAAACATTCATAAAAACATTCATAAACATTCATAAAAACATTCATAAATATTCATAAAAACATTCATAAATATTCATAAAAACATTCATAAATATTCATAAACATTCATAAAAACATTCATAAACATTCATAAAAACATTCATAAAAACATTCATAAATATTCATAAAAACATTCATAAATATTCATAAAAACATTCATAAACATTCATAAACATTCATAAAAACATTCATAAACATTCATGAAAACATTCATAAACATTCATGAAAACATTCATAAACATTCATAAACAATCATAAACATTCATAAAAACAATCATAAACATTCATAAAAACATTCATAAATATTCATAAAAACATTCATAAAAACATTCATAAACATTCATAAATATTCATAAAAACATTCATAAATATTCATAAAAACATTCATAAATATTCATAAAAACATTCATAAAAACATTCATAAATATTCATAAAAACATTCATAAATATTCATAAAAACATTCATAAATATTCATAAAAACATTCATAAATATTCATAAAAACATTCATAAATATTCATAAAAACATTCATAAAAACATTCATAAACATTCATAAAAACATTCATAAAAACATTCATAAAAACATTCATAAAAACATTCATAAAAACATTCATAAACATTCATAAAAACATTCATAAACATTCATAAAAACATTCATAAATATTCATAAAAACATTCATAAAAACATTCATAAATATTCATAAAAACATTCATAAACATTCATAAAAACATTCATAAATATTCATAAAAACATTCATAAATATTCATAAAAACATTCATAAAAACATTCATAAATATTCATATAAATATTCATAAAAACATTCATAAAAACATTCATAAATATTCATAAAAACATTCATAAACATTCATAAAAACATTCATAAACATTCATAAAAACATTCATAAAAACATTCATAAATATTCATAAAAACATTCATAAATATTCATAAAAACATTCATAAACATTCATAAACATTCATAAAAACATTCATAAACATTCATGAAAACATTCATAAACATTCATGAAAACATTCATAAACATTCATAAACAATCATAAACATTCATAAAAACAATCATAAACATTCATAAAAACATTCATAAATATTCATAAAAACATTCATAAAAACATTCATAAACATTCATAAATATTCATAAAAACATTCATAAATATTCATAAAAACATTCATAAATATTCATAAAAACATTCATAAAAACATTCATAAATATTCATAAAAACATTCATAAATATTCATAAAAACATTCATAAATATTCATAAAAACATTCATAAAAACATTCATAAAAACATTCATAAATATTCATAAAAACATTCATAAAAACATTCATAAAAACATTCATAAATATTCATAAAAACATTCATAAAAACATTCATAAATATTCATAAAAATATTCATAAAAACATTCATAAACATTCATAAACATTCATAAAAACATTCATAAATATTCATAAAAACATTCATAAAAACATTCATAAATATTCATAAAAACATTCATAAATATTCATAAAAACATTCATAAATATTCATAAAAACATTCATAAATATTCATAAAAACATTCATAAAAACATTCATAAAAACATTCATAAATATTCATAAAAACATTCA